>NW_015113179.1:244009-248773 GCF_001443285.1 Poecilia latipinna | reverse complement strand
TATACCGCTCCAAGATGGCCGCCGTATTTCCTGCGCCGGAGCGGTCCATGAGGCGTCTATGCTTATATTATGTCTATGTGGGGAACGAGGCCTAGATGTGTTCAAGGGCCCAAAACGGGTGGGAATTTACAACCACTGGTGTAAACTATGTTTTCCAGTAAAACCACCCGGTTACATAAAGCTATTAAATCTCTTTACCGAGTTATGAAAGATGTTCATATGTAGGTGGCCTACATACTTTAGCTAAGCCAGTCGGCCTGGTTGTTATGTAAGCACTAATGTTTTCTGCAAATTATTAAAGTGTCATTTTCAAGGTGTTGATGCCAAGTCTTTCACAGTTGGCATTTTTTCCTGACTGATTAATGACATTTTATTGTGAAACATTAATTTAGCATTATTACAATGAATCCCTTTTTATGCTTTATCTGCACCTGAAGCTGAAAAACATGGTTAGACTTGGTTTGTAAATGTTGCTATAAGTGAATTTCTTTTACTTAAAACATCAGGATCTAACAAGCTGTTGTAACCTTTTTGTAGGTGGAGATGATTCAACAGAAGCTGTACATGTTGTAGTACCAGTCAACTTTACTTTAATTCTTCATCATTTATATACAAGCACAAGACTAAAGTAGCATCTAGTGGAGAAAACGTGCACTGCTGAATGCAGTTCAACTTTTAACCAGCAGCATTGTAGCAGGATTTAACCTGAACCACCTCCACTACGTTACTTATAGTCTGTCATAATTATGCATATCAAAAAAATACAGACAGCAAAAAATATAAAACAAATTTACTGCTGACAATGAATCTTCCACAAGCAGGCGAGACTTGAACACAGGAAGGTCTGAAGGATCCGTAATACTCAGAGATGTTTCCCACACCAAATGACTTCTTAATTAGTTATTCTCTTATTAAGTAAAATCAATCACCAATCACCAACAATACTGCCCCTATCTTAGTTGTGTTCTTGTTAAAAAATAGATTAAGAGAAAAGGTCTCATAATTAATTAACAAATAACTGGAAAGACCCTTTAACCTGTTATTCACGAGAGGACCCAAATTTGGGTCCTCTCGTGACAGAGGGGTCAAACTCCAGTCCTCAAGGGCCTCTGTCCTGCAACTTTTAGATGTGCCTCTGCTGCACCACACCTGAAAAGAATAATTAGGTCATTAGCAAGGCTCTGGAGAACCGATCTACACAGGGAGGAGGTAATTAAGCCATTTCATTCCACTGTTTTTTACCTGTGGCACATCTAAACACTGCAGGACAGCAGAGGACTGGAGTTTGACACCCCTGTCATTGTGAATGACAACCTGAGACCAACAGGTTAAAGCCTCTACCTGGCATTCTGCGTCTCTTGTGGGCAGAGACTTCCACAGAGATTCAGCACGTTTATCAGTGATTGATTCTCAGTACCTGAAAGTGAGAATGTACAGTGACCTTTAATGCTCTTATATAAACCAACTGTTTGTGGAATGACTCTGTTCCTTCAGCACCGTAATGCAGCAATATCTAGATTAATAATGTAGCAAATCTGACTTTTTGAATAAAACTACATTATGTCATGATCAATGCAAAATGTAAAAACAGCCTGGAGTGCAGTTCGTAAGTTTTTGTTGCATTATGTAATAACACATTTTGTGCCAGTTATTAAAAATGCTTTTTTTTTTTCAAAAAGTAATAATATAATATCACCCATTAAACGATCTCAAGCCAGTGTTTCTGTTCATCTTAATCAAAATACTCTAAATACTGATCATGATTGAGACTATGCATTTTAAACTTTGATCAATTAATGTCAAACATTTGGTCATTTATTTTCTATTCAGACTTGGAGCTAGATTCTTCTGTATTAATGATTGGTGAATTCACTTTGCTTCTGTAGGAAACAGGCCCAGAGCCAACTACTTCATCATTAAAAGCAATCAAGAAATGAAGTCCTACTGGTGGCCGCGGCTCTGAGACGTGTCTCAGACATCTTAACTGCCCATCATATGCATCCACATTTCATCAAACACTTCTCATTCGACTTTCATTCGTTTTATCATACTTTACTCGTCCACTTCTTTCACACTCATCCACACATATGTATTTTCACACAAATATTTATTGTACATCCCATCGCACACAGATCCACATCATTCCAGTAGGCCTACTCACACACTCCATACCGCTTCTCCCGGGTATTTAGGACATAATTTAGAGTCTCATGGAAATTTAGTTAATTCCTTAATGTGTGCGTGCACACCGTTGTGTACATTATTGACACTATTATTTTTTTCGAACAATTAATTAAATCATTACTTCAAGTTTTGTGTATTTGAACTAACTCAGAGATCTCAGATTTCACTGCAGCTTAGGCCATTTATTGTTTTCTGTCTCTCCTGTCCTTCCATTCTTCCCCGGAGAACTAGTTAATATGAGCTCAATTAGCTAGCATGCTTGTTTATAAAAGTATATAAAATGTAGTTTGCTTGTGATCTAGCCACTGTCTGATTTTTGTGTGCACACATTTAATTATATTATGACTTCAGTTATTTTAGCCAATGCTGACAGAAACACTTTAATCTCCTCTCCAAAAATCTCAAAGAAATTTAAGAACAATTACTGCAGTTTAACTCACAAAGTAATCTGTAAAAACTCTATTTTCTTCACTTGAACTTCTTTATTCAACTTCTTTATTCAACTCAGGCCTACACATACTCTCATGGAGGATTTTAGCTTTTCATTCCACCAGACGGCTTTTTGCTCTATCATAAATGGAAAATATGCTTCGATCACTCCATGGAGGGAAAAAAAAACACATGCTCCTCCGCTACAGAAAGCTCACGTCTCTCCCGAGAGACTTAATGGTTTCACACAGCAGAGGAAATGTCCCTCCAGGCCTCATTTATTCTTTATTTCAGCGCTTCACAGAGATCCCAATCTCTCTTCACAGATTCAGCTGGCTTAATATTAAACTCACGGCCTCTTGCCGTATTTAACAAATCGTGATATATTATTAGTTAGTCAGCTCGCGAAAGTGCCTGCTCAGAAGAGCTACACCAGGCTTGCCGATATGCGGTAACTTATAACGCGGAATAAAAATTCCTAAGTGTTACCATCGCCAAACGGGCGTTGCCAAACTGACTAAGGTGCTTATTTGTTTTAGGGTTGTTTATCTTTCCAAAATGTAATAGATAACTATGAGTCTAAATGTTTTATTACAACCCCACCTTGTGCAAGGTACTGTTTGTCAATGAGCAGGAAAGAACTTCATTTCTTTTTAGCTCTTCAAACTGGCAGCAGACAAGAACCTGTTCTACAATATAATAAGTAAGAGATAAGAGATAAATTCTTACCTCTCGTGTGTCTGGGCCCGGTTCCCTGTTTTGCAGCCAGTCCAAAGAGTCACCTTTCCATCCTCCTTAACTTGAATCAGCTCAATCGGCACGTCGGGGTCACCATTTTATGGAGGAATTTAAAGGCGCTAACCTCATGAAATACATAAATAAGAAACTGTACACAAACTCCATTCTCTCTGCTCATAGATAAACAGGAAGACATTTAATGCACATCTGCGGATTCACACATCAGATTTTCATCGTCTCAGAATCCAAAATGTCTTGTCTCTTACTTCTGACATCAGGGTTTTATACCTTCCAGCCCTACTGTTGTGTATTGGAAAGCTTTGACCAATGGCGTTACCGGACCTCGCTTGCATAGCAATTCTGGCTCCGTCTTACACTGGATGTGTGTTGGAAGTTCAGAGGGTTAGAGGCTGACCTCGTGGAAGTTAAATCTGCTCCTTCAGAAAAACTATTAGTCATGTTGTTGGTTCTTTATCTGTCCAAATAAAGACTTTTTCCCATTCTGGCCGACTTTTTCACACGCAAACAGGAAAGGACGTTTGCCAAAGGTTTCTTGCACAGCAACTTAACGTTTCCCTCTTTGGTGATTGTTTATTTCACATCTCTCCAATCTGAATTCCTGTCTGACTTCTAGGTCAGACAGGAATTCAGTACTTTTCTTTTCAGTCAAAACATAACTTAATGTGAATCAACCAATATGACTTTTAACTATTAATATAATTATATTCCTCTACACCTTGTGTTAACACTGAACGTTCAGGAACATTTTCAGACATTCAGAACATCTGCAATGACGGCATAGAGCGAGTGTCCTGGATATTCCAGAATGGCTCCTTGCTCCACCTAATGGCAGCAGGGTTGCATTACCCCAAGCTTTGAAAAATTGCTGCAGGCCCCTGATGTCTAAACTGTGTGAGATTTGGCGCAGGAGCCCGCGCCCTCTGCAGGAACGTTGGGACCCTTCCCCACACAGCAGGCAGGAAAACATTTTCAAAGTTCAGGTTTTGGGTGTCCTAACTGTTCTGTTTATCCACCCATTTTCTTCACACCCTTGCCCCTTGGTGGGGTTGGGAGGGATGCTGGTGCCTCTCCAGCTAATGTTCTGGGTGAGAGGCTGGGTCACCTGGACAAGTCACCAGTCTGTTGCAGGGCAACACAGAGACACACTCACACCTAGGGGCAATTTGGAGAGGCCAGTTAACCTGACAGTCATGTTTTTGGACTGTGGGAGGAAACCAGAGTACCTGGAGAAAACCCACCATGCACAGGGAGAACATGCAGAAAGACTGGGGCTGGGAATTGAACCCAGAACCTTCTTGCTGCAAGGCAACAGCTCTACCAACTGCGTCACTGTAATATATAACAATAATGCAATAAAACATTTTCTTGATTTATTATAAATCCTCAAGTAAT
>NW_015113179.1:239370-240654 GCF_001443285.1 Poecilia latipinna | reverse complement strand
CATGCAGAAAGACTGGGGCTGGGAATTGAACCCAGAACCTTCTTGCTGCAAGGCAACAGCTCTACCAACTGCTCCACTGTGCAGTCCCTGTTCTATTTAGGAAAAGTTTCCAGCAGCTCCCTGAAGGAGTCTCACAAGCCTCCACTTAGAATCCTTCAGTTGCACCAAAAAGGAAAGATTTAGAGGTAATTTATTTTTATTTGCTACTGAATGAAGCTTTACTCACAAGTGTGATCATTCTATTATTGTGTCACCGTAATCTCAAGTTCTTTAATAGTAATTAACTAGTTTTATTTTAATGGTTGCTTTAGCCAAAGGTTATTTAAACCACAGCCAGCTCAAGACATAAGCAAATTAAGCAGCTGCTTAGGGCCTCAGGGCCACTAAGGGGCCCCTCAGTGGAGTTGATTTACTTATTTTTTTTGTAATAATTTCTATGTCATCATAAAAACAAGAAGACACAATAATTATAAAGTTGTGATTTGTTTTTACAGTATTATATATTCGATAATGTATGTAGCAATCATTATTTTTATGAACAAAAAGAAAAACATAAATTGCTCTTGAGGTCCCCTGGTGGCCGCCATAGGTACTGCACACTCCGTCGGTACCATGAGCTGCAATGAGCATCCAAACGTCCAAAGCTCCGGTCAGAAGCTAAGTTAGCAAAACAATGTCTCAGAAAAGGACTTATCCTTCAGGAAGGGAGAAAAGGAAGAGGAAGAACAGAAAAAACCCAAGATACAGGTTCGTTTTAATCTGCCTAGGTAATGTAATGTAAAGATTAGAAAAGCTGCTAGTAGAAATTAGCCTGATAGCGACCTGGACCGGTCCAGTTCAGCAGCCAGACATTTATGCTAGGCTCTCTGTGTGAAACTGAGTTTAAACTTTAAATGAGTTGATTCTCATGGTGGCTCTGTATATTTCTGAGGTATTTTTGGCTTCAAAACGCCGAGTTTGATAACAATAATTAAAACTTCTCAGTGTCTGACATTGTCTAGCTAAATGTTTCTACGTCAGGCTACATGGATGAGCTGCTCTGTGCTGTTGTTGGGATTTGCTGTTTGCTGCTGAGCAGAAGCATTTTGTGGCTAAAACAAACATTATTTTTCTAAGTTAAGTGAAACTTCTATTAACATCATTTGAAGGCCCAGAATCAGTCCAGTACCGGTACCGGTCCAGATTCTCTGGGGAGAAAAACTCACCTGGTCTAAATTACATTTTTAGCTGTCGGAGTTACTCTTTAGAGAAATTAATTTAATCAAAGAATGTCATGAATGTGTG
>NW_015113179.1:204009-234403 GCF_001443285.1 Poecilia latipinna | reverse complement strand
AGAGGACAGAGGCTGAGTTATAAACCTTTGCTGATAAAGATGAGATCAGGGGATAAGATCAGCTTCACCTGTAAGTATCAGCCAATCACGATCCCCCGAAGGAAGTTGGGGCCAATAAATGTGTCCTATATTATACATGCATATAGGATATAATGTGAACAGCACTGTCAGAGATGCAATAAGTTTATAGCAGGTATGCGAATGATTTCATCGTCTGACTGCTGATTGCAGCAATCTACATTAACAGAAATAGAGGGCCCCAAAACCAAATTTCGCTTAGGGCCCCATGGATTCTTGGGCCGACCCTAGCCCTGGGACTCCATATGAGTCACTAAGACATTCCTGGATCAGATAATAAGAGCCAGTTGTCGTCAGTCTGGTTGAATCACAGAAGATGGAGGAATGGCTCACTCAGTATAGACTTTAGAATCTAGACAAGTTTTCTTCATAACCAGCTGAATAGATTCTCTATGAATCTGCAGAGATGGACTGATGGTTAGGTGTTAACCTCTGAGTACGGAGTTAGTTGGGAGGGGTATAGCCCTTCAGATAATAGATCTGGTAACGTCTCAGAGAAAGGAATTAGAGTGGAGGGCTTATCATTCAATGATAATACCCAGAACTTGTTGGAGGAAGGATAGAACCCTTCTGGTCTGAGAACACCTTCAGATCTTGCAAGGTTTACAACCCAAATGGTACCAAGGATCCATTTGGATCTGCTGTAGTCCATTACAGCAGAAATCTGGATAAGTCATGGGACCACTGAGGCGCGTGTGTGTGGTGACTTCAGTTTGTGGATACCTGCACATCTTCTGGCGCAGCCATCTTAAGTTCTCCATCTGTGTTCTTGGTGTTTGTGGTGAAATCACTGAAAGTAAATGCATCAACTTCTCTCTCAATCAGAGACTATCCAAAAGTAGATGGGAAAATCTACAGTTATGTTGACGCTGTCCTGCTTCTGAAGTAAAGTGAAACTTATTTACTGGTCTGTCTTCATTCCTACAATAACTTTGAGATACAGATAAGTCCAAAATTATTCATACCCCTGAATATAATCATTTACATTTCTGAAAGGAAATAAGAGGCGTTTCTAAAAAAATTTAAATGATCAATTTTGATTTTAAAAAGTCTGTTTATTTAAAATCATTTATACCCTTATCCTCAACAATCAGTGGACGAATATTTATTGGAATTACAGCTATGAAGCCCTTATAACTGCTGAGCTGCTTTTATCACGTTTCTTTGGTGGTAAACTTTAGCTTCCTTCACTGATTCACGCTCAGAATTCAGTCACAAATTTAAAAACAATAGTTTCAGTTAGAAGAAACTTCTTATGGGGCCCAAAAGCGTGGGCCCCATAAGAAGTGCTGTTTTTGGTAAGATTTAGGGTTCTTCTGTTTATAAAAACATTCTTCAAGGATTTTATGATGGATGCTTTACATGAAAAGTAGTTTCATGCCACTTACTCACTTGTCGAAGTTGATGTACAACAAAAATATGTCAGATAACCGACATGTTTACCATTAAAAAAGACAGAAGCATCATATTCATGTTAATGTGCATTTATTAATTTAGGTTATAGCTTTGCTGTTTAAAGTACAGGAAGAAAAGAATTACATTTGAAAGGATAAAAACCAGTGCAATTAATTTGTATCATGATTTAGCACTTTATATGAATGTTTTTTTTTATTTTCCCCTAATTTCCATCAACAAGTTATGTAAATATTTAAATGATTCTTCTGAGATAGATTAGTTTCATGACGCTAATAAAGACATCAAAAAGTTGAGATGAAGCATTTTTTCTACATGTGTATAAATACTAGAGCTAATAGTGATAATAACTATAGGCTGTATGAAAGCATTGCCTAAGTTATTGCAGAAGTGGGGCTCTTAGGCTGGTTGTAGGATTATTTGTAGAGCAGCTGTGAGCAGAGCGGTCAGGAGAACAGAGGCTGGTGATTTTGTGAACTCCAGGACACCACTGGTGGTTGCAGCTGTAAATCAGACAAACACAGTCCATTTACAATGTTCCTGATTTAAACTACTGCTGAATATTTGGAAATGATTTCATGTAAGTAAAGTATGCTCACATTGGGATGGTATTGCTGTACTGGCTGGGGTTGTATTTGAACTGTTTGTGTTTCCTAAAACAAAGAATTAAGTTTGTTAGACTGTGGCACCCCCTAGTGGCCGTAAACAGCAAAACTACAGCAGTAGACCTTTGACACCACACTATGAACGCGTTACTGCACTAACTGACAACGACACTTAAATGAAACAAGACGGTTCATTAGAATTATTATTTAATCATATAAGATCCATAAGATGTCTAATTTTTCCTTTAGCTCACAAAGGTCCAACAGGTACAAATGAAAACACACTGCTGATGACGAAATATTTTTTTCATTTTAGGCAGTAGTTCATGTGAATTTCAGATGGAAACACACCATCACCCACATTGTTTTTGACTCCAACCTGGACCATTTTAAAGAGAAAGGTGATAGTTTTACCCTGTGGCTCAGTGCTGTTTGTAGCGGTCGGTACTGTTGGGTCTGCTCTAGTGGTGATTAGACCCAAACCTAGTGTGTCCAGGTCAGACTGTAGCTGTAGGTTCACCCATCTCTGAACCACAGTATCATTCTCAAACAGCTTGAGATCTCGTAGGTTTTCACCCATCAGACCTTGGACGTTGGCCACAGTCAGGTTCTGTCGGAAAAGACAAACACAGGAAGATTTCTTCGAGGATCTTTAATTTTCAGCACCACATAGTTACTGTAAGTAGGTTGAGGCTTGTTTTGTAGCTTTGGCCACTAAAATGACTTTCCATCCACAGAAACTTCTCACACAGACAGTTTTCTGGTATAGTTTGTTTCACATGTAAACTTACAGTTATCACGTTGATATCCAGACTCCTGAAAGTGTCGACATCCATGCTGATGTTCTGTCTTGATAAAGCTGCAATGTCTGCTTGAGGTGCTCCACCTACCGACCAGCAATGGGAAGGTTACCTTACTGAAGGGTCCTTAGTTGGATAGTTAGGCAGGTACCAGGCATGCTCACCTAGATAGCCTTTAACCAGGTTGTAATAGTTAATCGGATTATCNTATATATATATATTCATTATATATATATGTGTCATATTTTATATGTACAGCATTTTTATAACAGTTGAAGTTAGAGTTTCTGCCTCTTCCATTCCAGTTTGGATGTGAAGACTACCGTATTTTTTGGACTAGAAGTTGCTACTTTTTTTCTAAGCTTTGAATCATGCAACTTATAGTCCAGTGCAGCTTTTCTGTGAATTTTTCTTCAACCACCAGGGGGCTATTTAGCAGGAAGTGAATCATTGGAAGTCAAAATTGGAAATCAAAGAAGAAAGTGCAGATTTTTATTTAGGACAAGCACATGCTAGCAGCAGGCACGATGGGGAAATGTTTTCAAACTCATACCCCCTCATCATGGAAACCACATGAAGGAAAAGATGACTCTTTTAAGTTGAAACCTATCAATCTGGTAGTACAGGAGGGAAATAGAGCTGCTGCACGTAAGCTCGGTGTGAACGAAACCATGGTTCGGCTTTGGAGATGCAGGGCTGTGTCCTTAATATATCCAGCAGATTTATTAGGATGCTCCCTTAGCTGCGTCCTTATGAAAACCGAGAGCTGTGGAGATACCAGCGGCTTATAGCCCGGTGCAGCTTATATATGTACGTTTACAGTTTCTTAAAAAAAAAATGTAGGTGCGGCTTACGGTAAGGTGCGGAAAATATGGTAGTCATAACTGAAGTGTTAATAAACTGTCAGAAGAGTGACTATGAATTATATATTTTTCTTTCTTTCCCTTCTCCTGAACATTGATTATTGGACTTATACCCTGGCACAGCAGATGGAGGATTGCGTCGTCATCTTAGGACATCGTTTGGTTTTTCCTCTTCACCTCAACTGGAAGCAGCGTCTGTATGAACTGAACTACTAAAGCTGGTACTGCTTTGTTTTATTTTCTCATAGCGTGCAACAGCCTTTACGTTTTGGGTCTCACCACAAGCAGGGCCAGATTAACACTTTGCTGGACCCTGAGCCCCATGATCATGCCCAGAAGATCACCGTAATCTGGCAAAATACAGAATAAAATACTGTAATAATACAGTAAATATACTCAATACTTTAGATTCAGTTTGGTATACAAATGACCAAAAACTTTTAGAACTACAAACACTCCTATGTCTTCCTGTCAGTGACACTCAGACAAATATGATGCTAGGAAAACAAACCGCATGTCAGTATCAGAATGATCTGGTAAAATTCACCCGCTACACTGAGAGGGTGTAGTGGTTGTTTATTTTATGAACAATAAACAACCAAACCATTGATGTTTACCTATCGCTGACCCCCAACAGAAATGTACTGAACTGATGGAGATATCTCAGAGGAAGTTCACAGAGATCAAGAAACATTTTAAACAGAAATTATCCGGTTGCCCCAGAATTTAACAGGACTATTAAGTTATTAGCCTTTTGATGCCAGTGTTCCCTCCACAACTATGAACAATTTACTGCATTTTCATGGCCACACAAGAAAAAAAAACACAATCAGGGTTCATTCACTTTTCACAAAGTAAATTTCAAGCATTTTTAAAACATTTTCAAGGTAAGTTTTCCAACTATTCCAGCGTCACACTTTGGAGATAAAAACAAAACCAATGAACTAAAAGAAAGACAATATCATTTATTACTGTTAGTAATTTATTTGAATGGTATTTTCCATTCTATGCCACATACAAACTATGACAACATTTTATGTTTTCAAATGTCTTTAAGACACACCTTACACAGCTGACCGGCCTGAGAACAAAACACTACTTTAGCAAAACAATCCCCCAATTTCAAATAGTTATAAGCCGAGCGTTATTTCAGTCACAGATATGTCATTGAGCCTTTAGGAATAATACATATTGGTTATATTGAACAAATACGAACAAATCTTTAGATAAATGACCTTCCTGCTCAAATTAAATGCTTAAACACAATTACAAAGTTACAGAAAATGTTCTTGATAAGTTTTCTGACATTAGGGAAACAGAAATCACTGTGGTAATTGTATCTGACCTAAATCAAGAAAAGTTTCCAAATTTAGGCTATTAATAAAACGTTTAATTTGTATTTTATTTAAAGAAACTGTGCAGTATGGATATCAAGCACTGTCAAGGACTTTATGCAGAAATCAAGCGCTTTCCAAGCCTTGAACGCACCTAAATGAAGGATTTCAAGCAAAATGAACATGTTGGTCCAAAACTCATTTAACCTGTTTCAAAACAGAAAGCACCCTCTCACCCTCACAGTTAGACACAGCAAAAGTAAGAACACAAACAATCAGTCATCACAGCCCCTCTCAAATTAAATCCCAAACAGGTCACACACGAACAAAGCCTGTCAGTGATGACATTATATATTTCAAAGGAAAATCTCTGACTGTTGTCAGAAAAAGCCACTTACTTTCAAGTAACCGATACTTGGCAGCTCGGTTCTGAAAAAGCTGGAGATCCTCGGTAGATCGACTCTTCCCAGAAACACTCTGCAGCGCAGAATCGCGAGCGGCTCAGGCGTCGGGGAGACCGGAGATCCGCCATCACCGCTTCCCTCAGCGGCCGCAGCAGCATCCGCGCCGTTGTGCTGCCAGTGTTCTGGCTATCTCCGCTACGCAGCAATATGTCCCACCTTGAGGCAACGCTCGCATCGATGTTACCTCACAGGTTGCTTACTCAGCAGATTTCTTATCAACTACGATAAGCTTAATTTATGTCATGACTGGGTTTCTTTAAGCTGCTCTGTTACTTCTTGTTTTAAGTTTACATGATTGGTGGCTTGTAAATACACTTATAAATGGCTTTAGTTTGTCGTCTGGCATGTTGTTACCATATTGTATACTGTAAACGAGAGTCACTGCTCGGCACTGACCACGTGAGTCAGGACAAAATATCTTGTTTTGTCCCTATACTGTAAAATATTTTAGTTTAATAATGCTTTGTTTATTAAACCATGCTAAATAGATGTTGATGGTGATATTGCATGTGACTGAAGCTGTGCATGTCTCTGGTTTCATGTTAGCATATTAAAAAGCATACCCAATCATGTCAGGTGCACAGTGACGTCTGCAGTTCGGTGGAGACATTTTGACTGCACTACATTGGATAAAGACTGCCATACAATGTATTGATGTGCAAAAAAGAGTTTGCATGGATCTGTATTTGTAGATTTTTGCGTTTAATTTAATTTCAATGAAAACTTGTTTCCCCTGTTTGAAACCGTTTCATTCTTACAAACATTTATGTTTAGAAATTGGTAGGATATTACAATGTTAAGACATGAACTGCTATACCTTTGTATTTAAAAAGAAGGCTGGAAATTCTGATTAAATAATTTAGTGCATCACCATGTACAGAGGTAAAATTTTCTAATCAGGGAATTTCCTAGATAAACATGTGCGACCTACCAGTGTGAAATGGGTAGGATATCCCGATGAAGGGTTTTGGTGCATCAATATGTGCTTCCTCCGTATTTTATAAAGATTTTCAAATGAAGGAATCTGGTGTTGCAAACTGTGCGTGTATTTACCAGGTTAGATGTCAAAATGTGCTCCCAGGTGTAGTTTATGGGGGTAAGATAGGTCAGAAAACTAAGGGTTCACATTTAACTTAAGGTTTGGTTGTTTTGCTTAATTTTAAAAGAATGTGTGAGTCTGTGCGAGTTGATCATGATGTGTATTGCAGAGGAATTAAGTGAAAGTTATGTGTGTTAGAGGATATGTTGGATTTAAGGATGAGCTATTGAAAAAGTTAACATTTATTAGTCTTTATTGCTACATAAGTAAATCTAGAAGGCTCTTACCAAGTACAGAAGGTAAAGATGGGCAACATCAATGTTCCAGTTGTTTCTAATCTGGTGAGGTTTCAGTTGTGATTTAAATGAACTCAGTGTGTCCGTAGTTTTACAGTTTTCTTGAAGTTTATTCCAGATTGAGGAGCATAAAACTGAATGAAAGAAATATCTGTTTCATTCAGACATACTTCTGAAACAGTTCAGAAAAATATTCCTCTACGACGTTCACAGCTAAGATGGAAGATTTACATGGAACTTGTATCATTCGATTGTTGAAGTTGATGTAAGATGAAACCATGTCACATGCTTGAGGTTTTGCAGGATGTTTGCAATTAGAAAGACACTCTTAGCATTTGTATTAATATATAGTTATTTATTTAGATATTGTTTAAAGTACAGGAAGAAAAGAATTACATTTGAAAGGATAAAAACCAGTGCAATTAATTTGTATCATGATTTAGCACTTTATATGAATGTTTTTTTTTATTTTCCCCTAATTTCCATCAACAAGTTATGTAAATATTTAAATGATTCTTCTGAGATAGATTAGTTTCATGACGCTAATAAAGACATCAAAAAGTTGAGATGAAGCATTTTTTCTACATGTGTATAAATACTAGAGCTAATAGTGATAATAACTATAGGCTGTATGAAAGCATTGCCTAAGTTATTGCAGAAGTGGGGCTCTTAGGCTGGTTGTAGGATTATTTGTAGAGCAGCTGTGAGCAGAGCGGTCAGGAGAACAGAGGCTGGTGATTTTGTGAACTCCAGGACACCACTGGTGGTTGCAGCTGTAAATCAGACAAACACAGTCCATTTACAATGTTCCTGATTTAAACTACTGCTGAATATTTGGAAATGATTTCATGTAAGTAAAGTATGCTCACATTGGGATGGTATTGCTGTACTGGCTGGGGTTGTATTTGAACTGTTTGTGTTTCCTAAAACAAAGAATTAAGTTTGTTAGACTGTGGCACCCCCTAGTGGCCGTAAACAGCAAAACTACAGCAGTAGACCTTTGACACCACACTATGAACGCGTTACTGCACTAACTGACAACGACACTTAAATGAAACAAGACGGTTCATTAGAATTATTATTTAATCATATAAGATCCATAAGATGTCTAATTTTTCCTTTAGCTCACAAAGGTCCAACAGGTACAAATGAAAACACACTGCTGATGACGAAATATTTTTTTCATTTTAGGCAGTAGTTCATGTGAATTTCAGATGGAAACACACCATCACCCACATTGTTTTTGACTCCAACCTGGACCATTTTAAAGAGAAAGGTGATAGTTTTACCCTGTGGCTCAGTGCTGTTTGTAGCGGTCGGTACTGTTGGGTCTGCTCTAGTGGTGATTAGACCCAAACCTAGTGTGTCCAGGTCAGACTGTAGCTGTAGGTTCACCCATCTCTGAACCACAGTATCATTCTCAAACAGCTTGAGATCTCGTAGGTTTTCACCCATCAGACCTTGGACGTTGGCCACAGTCAGGTTCTGTCGGAAAAGACAAACACAGGAAGATTTCTTCGAGGATCTTTAATTTTCAGCACCACATAGTTACTGTAAGTAGGTTGAGGCTTGTTTTGTAGCTTTGGCCACTAAAATGACTTTCCATCCACAGAAACTTCTCACACAGACAGTTTTCTGGTATAGTTTGTTTCACATGTAAACTTACAGTTATCACGTTGATATCCAGACTCCTGAAAGTGTCGACATCCATGCTGATGTTCTGTCTTGATAAAGCTGCAATGTCTGCTTGAGGTGCTCCACCTACCAACCAGCAATGGGAAGGTTACCTTACTGAAGGGTCCTTAGTTGGATAGTTAGGCAGGTACCAGGCATGCTCACCTAGATAGCCTTTAACCAGGTTGTAATAGTTAATCGGATTATCTCTATGGACGCTGAAGGAGGTGTTGCTGATCTCATAGAGGACCCTCTTCTGCTCAGTTGAACATGATGCCACATCCAGATGCTTGGTATTTCTGACAACAGATAAAGAGGCATTCAGTGTTACTTTAACAACCACAGTGGATATGTTTGTTATATCCATGCTGACACCAACCTCATGCTGTCTGTTGTGATGGTCTGTAACGTGCTGATGTCCAGTGAGCACAAGTTGGAGTCAATAATGTTTAGTTCACTGCTGTCCAGTGAATTTCCAGAGGCATTCAGGTACTTGGTGATGATTGCTTTGCTCTAAATGCAACATAAAGAAAAACTGATCAAGTTTCCACTCCAGTCAAATGAAAGTTTTGGTAATGTTTACGGTGCGCGATACCTGTGCCGTCTCCCATGTTCCATCTTCAGGATTCATCAGAGCTGCCAAGGTATCCAGTTCAGTGATGTTCCACTTAGAGATGTCATCAAGTGTTGCTGAGCGAGAGACTGAAGCAAGCATCTGTACTTCCTGATCAGGAACTCCAGATGGGAATGCCTGGAGAGACGGATTGAGACAAACTGTGTTGAACAAACACCACAATCTGACATTACATGCATTATGATCATCATCTTTGAAAATGAAGTACATCAAATTCTGCTTTTAAACTTATTTGTGATGAGTGAGAGTTTGCACTTATTTTTGAAAATGTACAAATCAGTTTGAGTTCAGTCCAGTTGTTAGCAATTGCTTTTAGAGAAAGCCCTCTTTATCAGGGTGGATCCAGGTTTGTTCCCCAGATCCCAGAGGATCTGGGGAACAAACCCCTGCATGCACACACAGGCAAACTCACACAACATACATATCTGGCACATCTAAGAGCTTCAGGAGAAACCAACAACTACACTAAACTCTGGGAAAGTTGTTTTATTGTAAGAGGAGGAGCTGTGAAAAACATAAAGAGTACAGTGATCCCTCGTTTTTCGTGAGGGTTGCGTTCCGAAAATAACCCGCGATAAGTGAAATCCGCGAAGTAGTTACCTTTAGTTTTTACAATTATACAGCATAAATACTCTACATTGAAACCAAAGAACAAAACCTGTTTTCAGGTCAGCGGATGTGCGTGTTCATCAATCGGGCCTTAATGTGATCCAGAGTCATGTCATTAAAGCGTCTCCTCCAAGCTGCCCCGCGAGACTCACAGCTGGATCTCGTCACCCGAGCCTCCGGTCGGTTTCTGCTGCCTCTGGCCACAGTTTTTTCCAGCAGGCATTCAAAGTTTTCATCTTTCATCTCCTGAATGGCCAATCTGTATTACTTATATTTAAATACCGTAACATGATTGGCACTCGGGTAGAGAAGGAGCTCGGAGACTGTTTAGCCAATCAGGACGCAGAACACAGTGCACTGTGAAAAACGGCACAAAAAAGTCTGCGAAGCAGCGAGACCGCGAAAGGTGAACGTCGTTACAGCGAGGGATCACTGTACCTGGATTTTACCACCAAAACACTTTTATTCTCTTTAAAAAGTAACAGATATTTCCATGTGACCTGGTTGAGTTTATTGAGAATGATTCTTTGGTAACCATCGTCATCCACTTTCTGGCAGATGGAGTGGAGGTTATCTTTCAGAATGGGAACGTCCAGGCAGAGTTCAAACTGCAGCTGATTGTAGCCGAAGGGGAAGGAAGGGTCGCTGACGGTGACCTGGGTGATGTTCCCCTCACTGCATCCTTTTAAAAGTTTGAGAAAAAGAGTCGGGATTTGGTTTGCAACTAATGTATTCCACTTAAATAACTTAATCTTTAATCATTTAGGAAATCTTGCAGTTTTGGCTTCAGAAGCTGCTTTTAAAAGTGTTTACCTGCTCCTCGTTTTGCTACTGTAGGGGCGAGCTCTGAAAACAGAGTCTTGAGCTTCTTCTTCTGGGTTTTTTGTTTCCTTAGGTCAGGTATGAAACCCTTAAGGAATCTTTTCTTTGTTGTCTGACAAAGTAGAAATAATATGACAGTTAGTTCTTTCATGCAAAGACAAATGAGTTGTTGTTAGGTGAATTTATGTCGCATCTTAACGTCATCAGACTTACAGCTGTGAAACGTGTCCAGATGTTTCTTGTTAAATACAAAGGAAGTGTTCCCAGCCCCTGTAGCGTCTGTTGGTCCCAGCTGTTTACAGCTCTGAAAAAAGGTTTGTGCAAACATGACACAGCTAAAAAAATATTTGAATATACATAAGTCATCTTTCAGACAACAAGCTAGTGAGTGTTGCCTGGTGTGTTGCTGTGAAGTCCATCTAAGTCTATCTGATTATGTAAGACTGGATGTTAGATTTAAATGAGCCCACTTTATCTCAATTTATATTAAAATGCAGGACAACAGAAGTTGAGTGATTGTTCCCTGCAGATTAAATGACATTTTTAGTACCCGTATTGTGTTTTCCCAGACAGCAGCAGTGTTTCCATAGCAGCCACTTGGCTGGCAGAGAGGTCTTTGCAGGCTTTGAGTTTTTCCAGGATGAGAGGATCCGAGTTCTCAATGTCAGATCTATCCAAAGTGCAGACCATGTTCCCCAGGACCTCCACATTGTCTCTGCTCAGGCTGACACCACTGATCCCCTGAAACAGTGAAAAATGTTCAAATCAGTGAAGACGTTTCATTACTCTGCTGTAGAAGAGTAATTTGAGGCACGTGTAATATGCTGCAGGTAGGCTCTTTGTATATTGATTCTCTGTTTTATTGGCTCTCACCAAGCAGTCTCTAGCTTCCCTGAACTTCTTTGGGCCCTTGTTCAAGATGCTGGAGGCCACAGAGAAGTCTGTAGCACCCAGGGCAGAGAAGTAGGACCTGCAGTTTGCTTTCTGGACATTTTCGGAGCTGTTGGTGGGGATTGTTGTAAAAAATCAAAATCATCATATAACTTTTTCAAACAACTGGCAACATAGTTACAATAATTACGTGGAGAGAGACTCACTCCAAGTAGAGAAGCATGTCCGAAGGGTAATCAGTGAAGTTCTGAGAGAGGTCGCCACGGATCAGGTTGTACATGCAGGTCAGCTGGAGGTCACAGTGTGAGAAGGTTGAATTTATTGATTCAAATGTGTGGAATATAACGTTTAATGTAGAGTAGACTCGGTTCTCTGCTTCCCATGAAGTGACCTGTTAGTATTGCTACAGATCTTACCTGAGGTTCCTTCAGCTCCACCTTAGCCCTGCCTTTCCTCGGCCTGCAGGCGTGGATCAACTGACTGATTTTGGGTTTTGTCATTTTCTTAACCGTGCCGCATGTGAAACCTTGCAGCACAAATGGAGAAAGCCTTCAGAGAAAAGGAAAGAAAGATTACACCTGAGATATTCAAAGATTCACACTAAATACCAGGGTTGGTAGGTTTGTTCACTTACTGCTCAGTGTCAAAATCTGCCTCAGCCAGCGTCGGAAAAAACATGGTGGACTGAAAAAACAAGAAAAAAAGACAGTAAGACCTTAGTTGATCTTCTGTTTTCTAAATTTGAAAAGCAAAGGAGTAAATTCAGGTTTGCTTGGCGTTAAACTGCCGTCTGAACAAAATCTACAAGTCAATGGAATTAAACACCAAGAACTATAAGATAACAATTTATACTTTGGTACAAACATCTTGTGTTTTTTTCCGGCACAGTTGAATCATAATAAAAGATTATTTAAAAATGTATATATATTTTTTTTTACTTTCATCAGTGGTAAAAACAATTGTATATAAGCAGCCGTAACCAGTGCCTGCATAGATTGATTATGGTCCATGTTGATTAGATATTTTTAGAACGATGCTTTGCTGCACTTAGTTCCTCACATAAACCTTCTGCATGTGTTCAGGTAGTATGAAAAAAATTTCCTTTACCTTTTTAAGGAAAATATTGGACACATTCAGACATCAGTAGAAGTCTCCATGTGGACATATTTTCAACTTTTACGTTACCTTTGCATATTTAATATACTTTGTCAAACACTCTTTTTAACAAATGTAGCTTTGGGGAGATTGCGCGTTTCAAAGTTTATCCACCGACGGCCTGGATCTACTTCACACTGTTATCCATTCTGCATTAAACAGAACACTGACCTGATCTGCGGTCCACGTCTTCTTGTTTATCACGGTGATGTTGGCCGTTCCCTCAGAAAACACCAGCAGGGAGGGCGGGATCTCCGTTGCTAAGGCATCAGGGACATTCTCCACCACTTTGGCTGGACTGGAGTCCACAGAAATTATCTGCATGGAGGTTATGTGTTTTAGATCATGTATTCACTCAGCAGTAAGCAAGAGAAAAATTTTACCAGTTCTTGAGTCTTTTCACTTTTTGGACATTATAACAAAGCTTGTTTTTACGTTTAATGAGTAGAAGTGTTATGTGTTTTAACAGCATCAGTCTGAAAAGCTACACATGTGGAACATTTTAGTCACTGCAACTTGTACAGTTGATGCACAACCTTCAGTCAATATTTCATTGTGTTTTTCATTTATAAATAAAGATTTAAATCGAACATACATATTAAAATATCTGTATTTTCTACACAAATAGGTTCTCAATCTCAACTAGGAACTAAGTGACAGATTTTTCTTGTTTTATTCACACAATGCTCTGAATAGATGTTCATGAAAGAAGTCAGGCGTTAAGATAGAAATCTCATCTTTTTACCTTTTTGACAAAAGTCTCCTGGACAACCTTCGGGGCTTCCAACATGTTGGAAACAAGCGTTGGGTTCTTGGAGGCGCGGAGTGCTTCAGAAGCTGAGATGCTGTTGATTGTCTTTGAAGGAACTCCAATGATAAGAGTCCCCAGAGACGCCAGAGAGGCTGAGCTGTTGATCTGACAGTCATAGTCCATCCATTAAAAACATGATCAATGAACTGGAAGCTGATTGAAGGTGACTTTCTAATCAATCAAGCTATATTTAGTTTACACTTCATGGAAAAAAGAATTAAAGACATAATTTTTATGTATATTGTGGGGCTTGTACCTGAAAGCCTGAGGAGATGATGGAGTGGATGATGCTACTGGCCTGGTCCTGTCCCCAGGTGTTCACTGAGCCCAGGATGGACAAAGAGGAAACCAGCACCTCAGGAGGCACAGACAGGATCTGGCTGTTTGTCAGGCCAGAAGACGCACTTCCAAGGTCTGCAAACGTTTGAGCTGTGATGACCTTGATGTTGGATGCCAGAGCTGCAGATCTCTGTTTAGTGAAACACGCATCATTAACGGCTGTGAACTAAATTTCCGGTCAAAACATCACAACAGTCCATCATATAATAATGTCATATAAACCAGTTATATTTATTTTTCATATTTTTAAGAATTCTACCATCAATACAGCCTTTGAATAAATGATCATTTGAAGAGCAGATCGACACATCTGAACCTGCTGGGTTTATAAGAACCCAGATTTATAGAAAGGTGTGATGGCTCCCTGCAGTGTTGCAATATGGAAGACAATTAAGGTCTTCAAATAGTGGGAGGCACTTGTGTGTCCACCCAGATCGTATTTACAGAGCGCCCGTTCCACTCATGGCAGATGAAATCCGGATGGCGTGGGGCACAGCAGTCACTTGACACAGTGTGGGAGCCAAGTCTGTTCGGATGGACCACAGTGGAGCAGTCGCTGGATGGCCCCCACTGGTCTCACAGGCCTGTGGGGTCTGGATGGCCCCCACTGGTCTCACAGGCCTGTGGGGGCCATCCAGCACCAGACGGAGGACCAGGCCGAAGGAGGTTGTTGGGCTGCCACCCACTACCACTAGACAATCATTTTCATTAATAATTGCCTCTGAAGGGCTTAAAATGGTTCTTGTTGTCATCCTCCCAGTTTCTTGTTTCAGTGTCTGAGCCGTAAGAAAAGGGAATACTATTGTAAGTTACATCAGTGACTGAAAGCAAAGCTCAGTAGGCGTTGGTCAGTGGATCCCACCTCTTTGCGCTTAAGAATTTGCGAATTCATCAAATTATTCATGAAAAATGAGCCTATTTGCTGTTTTTTCAAGAGCTTGTCCTAACATATTTGATATAAAATGCAGCTGGCATGTCACTGAATGGAGCATGGATGTTCTGCCCATGCATGGAGGAAGCTGGGTCCAACAACCACAAATGGTTCCTGAAAGTTGTCTTTAGGTGTCGGGACATTGTGTGCCTGTCTCTGTGTCGCTCTGTGACGGGCTGGTGATTTGTGACCCCACCTTTTGCCCAATAACTAATGGATATATATATACTGAACTGCAGGGATATACTATGGATGGACAGGAGGGGCTTGAGCTACTGAAATAATCAGTTAAAACCATTTCTAATGGGGTTCTCAAGTATTGGTGGATCTCATCAGACAGCAGTGGTTCCTAACCCCCACCATTAACTGGTCAACTGTATAGACAATATTTGCATTTATTCCTGTTTTCCTGCATTTAAACCTGTCAGTGCAATCAAATGATTGCTGAATGAGAATAAAAAGAGAAATCTTGAATGAAATAAAGAGAAGCATGTTGCTACAGGCCGTACAGACGGTCACTGAGCAGAACCTCTGTGACGTTTTCATCTGGTACCTCAGGATTCTCTGTGCTGTTGCAGAATCTCTTCAGCTTGTCCAAGATGGCCATCGTATCAGCTTCATTAAGAGAAGCAAATAATGAGCTTGGGATGTCAGGCGAGCAGAGTAAGGAGCCTGGGAGCCTGAATGAAAAGTGACATGTTGAAGGATTTTAGCAAAATGAATAAAACTTACTTTCTTGTAATAATAATGTTTCCTTTTACTGGTGGATAGTTACATAATGAGTCCAAAGGATGGGTAGAACTCATAAAGCTGCAAGATGTAGTAGTCGGTTACGTCTTGTGGGATCGCTGCGTTGTTAAAGAGCTCCAGGTTCGCCTTATCCTCCAAGAACACATTCAGCTTCAAAAATAGATAAGTAAAACACCAAACAGGTCAGAGACATTCAGACGAAACCTGCTGGATCACACAGGTCAAGTTAGCAGGTATGTAAAATTCTGATTTTGTTTGTTGATGGTATCCGAATTTAAAGTTTGCAGAAATACCTGGGAGATGTTGACAAAGCCTTTGAAATCATCCAGAGTGATAAATATCACAAAGGTACCGATGTAGTTGACAAACCAGGAGGTGGAGTTCAGATCCGGGTCTGTGGGGTTGTAGCATCTGGCCGCAGATTCTGTGGAAAAACAGGGATTTTCAGTGTTTTAGGCAGCTGACTTCGCTAATGTCATTAAAATGTAATAGATGTTTTCCATCTGTTTCCAAAATCAAACTTTTCATGGACTTATTACTGTCTCAATGCATAAACAATGTTACATGCTGTGGTGACCGCATGTGTGCTTGTCAGTTCCAGGTTGCTGCTGAGCTCCTGCAGCTTAAGCAGGTGCAGCTGGCTGCACTCTGCCTCTGGATGAGCAGAGTATAGAGCTAGGTTGGACACTGATCTCAGGGCCTCTTGGCCAACTGGGCAGCATGTGTGCTGCAGCTTTGTGGTGGTTTGAGGGAAGTGTGTGGACTTATTATCATGGCTTCTCCCCAGTTAGATTGCTGGAGGATTGTGTCTTATTAGAAACCCTGGATTTTGTTATTTACACTCACTTTTTCCTCAAGTTTTTCCCCTTCACATTCAAGATTCTTCCTGGCTTATTTTTAAATAAAACATTAACTGTACCCTCCTGGTTTTGCCTCTTCATTCCCTGGTCATTTGTTACTATCCCCCCATACCCTTAGACTGCCTTGGGGATGTAACGACACCAATTAATCAAAAATATATACTTAAAGTGAAAAAGACAGACTTAAGACGGCTATCTCGTATCACATTTTTCTCCAAAATCTCACCGGCACCGAGGTAGCTTCTGATGACGGCGTATACATCTGGCTGTCCAAAGTCTGAACCGGTGTAGGTGAAGTTCTTTCCCATGAAAGACACCCTGTGGAACAGGAAGTAATGGAAATGTGGTTACATGGGGATCTTTTGTCAATGCTATGACAACATGAGACACTGACTCACAGTTTCTGGAAGGCGAGACATGAGGAATTCTGCACTTTGTTGAAGCTGATGAGATCCTTGGTGAGGAACCTCAGATAGTTCCTCAAACGTACGTTAAACCACAGATCAACCTCAGATCTTCTGTTGCTGTTCAGAGCCAAAGGCCAAACACAGGGAAGGATGATCCTCCTCACATCATCTGGGACGTCCTCCTGCAGGTGTTGTACAGAAATATAAACAGTGAGGAGAACAGATTCACCCATAGATATTACTACACATTTAAAATTGAGATGGGAACATACGTTTTCTAGGAAGGAGGGAGTGTTGTTGTAGTTGCTGAAGATGATGCAGATGTCTGAACTGTTACTGATTGCGCCAGGCTGATTGAGGAACTGACTCAGCTCTGAGGTGCTGATGGTATTTAGGAGCTGGAGAAGAATAAAAAGATGTATCACCTCATTGCCACCATGACACTAAATCTGACAACACAAATCTACATGAATGTATTCATTCTTTTGTTGTGTACCTCTGACTCGCGCTTTGGTGGCAGAAGAGATATGAATGTCGCCACATCAGGAAATCCAAAGCTGAGGAAGATGTTCTGCAGGAAGAGGTAGAAGCTTCCACCACTGTAACACTTCAGCGGCATTGAATCTGGGTCACAAAGTATAATATTTTACACATAGATGTCATAAAGACAAACACATTTGGAGCAGACCGCAGCACTTTTATAGACAAACCTTGGAGGAAAATGAGGATGTTTCTGTAGACTTCAGTTTTAGTGTTGTTGCTGAGTGTTGTCTGTATTGTGTCAAGCACATTTATCCTGAATAAACATGAGATGAATTCATCAGTTAGAAAATGCTCTAACAAATTTCTACAGTCACTGTTTTCTATTTCCTGCAAACTCTTGTTTGGATCATTTGAGTCCTTACGTCTCCTGGCTGGTGGCACAGCTCCTGTTTGCTGCCAGAGAGAAAAGGCGGGGCACCAGATTTGGAGAGAGGTCAGTGAGTAACGGCTGCAGTCGCTCTAGCCACTGCAGGAAGTCTTCGTCACTGACAGCTGGAAGACCTCCCCTGTTAAAAACCTCCTGGAGGAAGGCAGATTTCACTTCCAGTGAGTAGTTCACAGACTGGGCCTGCAGGGAAACAGAGCAGGAAATACAATCAAACTATGATTAGAATGTATTATTTTTAATATGGCCTTCATATTATATAATCCAATACTAATTGCGCCACTATTTAAGCATCCAAATTGTACTGAATGCAAATTGTACATTTTCTACTCTTAACTTTTTCATAGCGTAATATAAAGTGATGGTGTGAAGCAGTTAGCTGCTATATCTGTTTGTGTCACATCTTTAATTTTTTTTAGTAAAATATAGAAGTAAGCTGACAGTTGGGTTTTAAACAATGTTTAGTTTTTGATAACAATGTGCTATGATTGAAATTTAGGAAACATCAAGCATCATGATTAGGAAATTATGCCAAAAATGTGAATGAGATTTGACGTTTTGGCTTTTAGATGAAAATTATTAATAAATCAAACCAATGTCCACTGAAATCTTCAGTTTGCTCCGTTTTAAAAATAGTAACAGTTTGTTTATTAAATGTTCTGTAAATCTTCAACAATCAGGTAAAAGAACCATGCAACTTTCAACCAACAAAACTTTGATGACTGAGCAGAAGGTGAACAGGTCAGCTTTGTTTACCACAACTGCTTGAGAGAGTGAATCGAAGAAAGCAAAAAAGTCAGCCGGCTCGATGACTGTCATGACTTTTGTCACATCTTGCGTTCCGTTTAGCTGTGAAGGGGTCGCTGCAAGCTCTTTCAGTTGACTGAAAGTGAGAAGATCTGCCACCTCAGCCTAGACACAAGAAGCCATGAATCACTTTAGAAATAGTTCAACTGTTAGGAGTGAACTTAGGCTAACTTAGCTGTTAGCCTAAGTTCAGCAGCAGACATTTCATACTTAAACATTGTTTCATTTAGAAAAACATTCACTGCTACAGCAAAACAAAACAATGATCAGCAGCAGATGCAGCATGACATACACATCCTCAAACCCTTCCTAGAAATTCTCATCCTGTAATTACTACTGTTAAGAATAAATAATTCTGTTTTCCTCTATTTGTTTTAGCTATCTGCATGCTCGTATACACATACATGCATTCACATAGAGCAGGCGTGGAAAGCTAAAGGAAATGACACGTTAGGAAACACCTTCTTTACGGCGTAGCTTAGATAGAAGCTAATAAAGGGAATTACAAACTGTTCTTTGATGCCATTTTGCTCTTTTAGCCACTAAGGATAGCATGAACTATGCACCAGCTGCATTTTGGTATTAATAAATGGAATTCAAGAATTCAACTCACTGACTTTTCTTCAAACTCATAAATCAAGAACCTAATGGAGAAGAGAGAATTCTCCACACTACACTTCCACTCATGCTGAAAAAGTAAAATTATAGCTCATAACCTCGTTTATTAAAAATAATCACTTAGCATATCTCATTAAATTAACCACTTAACCATATAAATAAAAACATAAATAAAACATATTTTGTCCTTTCACTGCTGACTTACATAGATTTAGACACATGCATTTTAAATTTGATCAATTTACATTTACAAATTGGATAAAATCAGTGCAAATATGCTAATTTTAGGATTAAAATCCTGTACTTACTCCTTTAAAATCTTTCTTCAGAGACAGAAAATCCTTAAAAGAGGCTTGAAGACGAAACTGACCAAAGTTGTCTTCAAGCCAACTTCTGTCATTAATTTCAGTCCCAGCGTCAACACAGGAAAGTCCTATAGATCAAGCGATCAAATGGTTAGATTTTACAAAACATAAACGACAACTAATGCATTTTATGCGGGTCAGAAAATCCACCATTACTCTCTTATTAAATACGGTTACCTGAAGTCAACTGAGCTTTGAGATAGTCTAATCCAAACTTCAGAACCTCTTGGTTCTGTGCTTCGGAGAGCTGGCTGATAATGTTGTCCAGTCCTTTGATCCTGAAAATAAAACCATGTATATTTAGTCACTCCAAGGGTAAAGAAAATAACATGGGAGCAAGGTTGAAGTTTCACTCACACTTGTTGGTATGAACTACAGGAGATGTTTCTGGGAATTATTTCAAAGGTTGTTGATTTGACACTTGGGAGGAAGAGTGGAAGGTAGATCTGGAACCATAACCTGAAGCCCTCGAGATTTAGTAGGTAGAACTTTGGTGCGAGTGCTGTTATTGTCAGATTTAGAATATTTTCACGCATGTTGGCATTAACAGCAGTCAGATTTTGCTAAAAAGAAAGAAGAAAAAATGAGAAAGATCTTTAAATGTAAAAAAACCCCACAAAAATATGTCCATAAAAAACACGGATCTAACCTTTGCAAGACCATCAACAAATGTGTTGAAGAAAGACTCCAGGTTTTCCAAGGAAGATGATGCAGTGAGACGTTCAAAAACAGTGATGACAAGAGAGATATTGGCAAGAATGTCGGGTTGAAGGAGAAATTCAGCTTTTTGTCCAGGGGAAAGGGAATCGAGTATAGCACTCTGTCAGTAAGAGGAAAAAAAATAATGAATGAAAATATTTGTAATGCTATCAATAATTACATAAAAATTTCAGAAATGAAAAAAGATTACTCTTAAAATCACCTGAGAGAGGTTGAAGAATTTGAGCTCAGAATATGTTGCGTATGGAGAAAATGGGCCCAGGTTTGTTACCACCCACTGGGAGTCGGTCTGGATGTTTTCCCTGCAAGCTAAGGCACATGTATGCACATGTCAACTTTCCTTTCTTCTGTCTTATTTCGTCCATTTTTGTTTTAATTGTTATGAGGGATTTGTACTTTACCATCAACAAAGCCATGGCCAAGACACCAGCGTGTTGATATAGAAAGCTTACCTGGCTGGTTGATGACATCAGCAGAGTTTTTCAGGTACTGCAGCAAAACGGCTGCAATTTCTTCTTGTCTGTCCTGACCCACGGCAGACACAACTTTGCCCATCCCACTCACACTGCAAAAATTGGAATAAATCTTTTAGACACGTCCCCTTAAGAGTTCTCTGTGATGTGGAGCATTCAAAACGTTGATGTTCTTAATACACAACTCACATGACTTGGTATTTTGTGCAGTTGATGTTGGTAATTACGCCTTGGAGCATTTGTGGAGTGAAACTTGGGAGAACCGGGACCAGTTTGACATGGAACCAGTCAAAAAGGTCCTTTTCAGGGAACTCTGGGAAAAAGGGACCGATGATGATGTAGGTCTTGTTCATGATGCGATCTCTCACGTCAGCTTGAAACTCTGGAACCTTAATATTCATGACAGGAGAGAAATCCAATACCACTTAGTTGCTACGATGCAAGTCCACCGTGTGGTACTTTTGAAAAGCGGCAAACACAGTAAGGTCCTATGAATTACTGCAATATCATGATTTCAATAGCTTTTCAGTATCATTTGACATAGCTTTTAAAACCGGGATTCTTGTGCCACTTGAAGGTGTAGCTTACCTCCCCCTTCTCTGTAAGTTTGGTAAAGAATGCGTCCACGTTTTCAACAGCGTTTCCAACCTCCAGTCGCTCAAAGACTTTATCGACAAATTGTGTGTCATTTGAGATGTCTGCGCTCAGCAGTAACTCTGCTACCTGAGAGGGAGACAGTTTCGACAAGGCTTCGGCCTGCAACGATAGGAAACAAGAATTCAGCTTGAAGTCATTGTGGAACTTCGGGGTAGAAAATTCTGCAGAGCCCCCCCTTTAATCTCGTCAACTGCTTTAGTTACTCACACTGGAGAAGTTTGGATAAAGGGCTTGCAAATCCCCTACGCTCGCAAATTGAGAGAAATTGCCAAGGTTGGCCTGTAGCCAGAGCTGACTACTATTGGCAGATGACACACAGCCGGGGTCTGCAAAACAACAGGAGTCAGAACACCGCCTAGTGTACAATCACTACGTCACCAAGGAGGCCCGGGGAGCCTGCATGCGCCTACCTGGCAAATCCTTTCTGGAAAGGAACGGTTGGACGAAGTGAGTAAAGACTGCTCGCTTTCTGTCGACGTCCATCAATGGGCTTTGGTTGCTGAATGCTCCGATGCTAAAATTTGAGCAAGGGATTTTAACGTCATATGAATCTGCCAGTTTCTTTGAGATATTGTGAACGCTCATGCAATGAGTCCTCCAGGTACTTACACAATCTGGTAGGTCTGGCAGCTGAAGTTGTAGGTGCCGAGGCAGAAGAGGAAATTTGTTGAGGGGGAGGCCAGGAATGGACCGAGACGCACCTGGAACCAACTTTTAACAAAATCCTCACTCTTCAGTTGATCCTGTGTAAGGTTTTTAGCAACCACTTCTCTCAGAGCATCAAGAGGATTGGAATAGGCGGCGCTCATGGCGGTGGGGGCCTAGAATTTGGGGAAAGATGGGTTGCATTTAGAGACGACACCGAAAAGCGCTCAGTATTTTTGACATGATGGCGCTGGACATACCATGTCATATAATGAGGCGAGAGCCTGGCTGAGTACGGGAGAGGCTTTTTGGAAGAGAAGCTGCCAAACTTCCACCACGTACATCTGGTTGCTTTCCAGAGAGCACTTCAAGAGCTTGGCCAGGTTTTCTGCTGAGAGTCTTCTTGTCTGGAGAAGAAGTAAATCAAACTTTGAGCACGTAGGGTTGTTTTGGATTTACAACTTGCAATGAAACATCTTACCGGGGCACAGGCGTGTTCAGTGACGGTGAAGTTGCACACGGCTCCAGGAGAATTGTCATTTTCCAGTGCTTGGAGTCGAGAGCTGTGCAATGTAACCATAAAACATTGAAGCCTTGGTTACATTGGGCAAACCCACTTGCTAACACTGCATCACATAAGACTGTCATGCCCTTACCTGTCTACCTCGGAGCAGATGAGTTTTTCTGTAAAAACACCAGAATTGTGCATGAGCTACTGCTATTTGACACATTATATGTTGTTTCATCAATTCATAGATGGGTTATTCTCAGCAAACTTACCATCAACATGTGTGTCTTTGCACTGGGGATAAGCAAAGCAACAACCGTTAGATCAGTGGCAAAAGCCACATAGACTTATACAGCGGCAATGTGCCACCCTCTAGTCCTTTAAATGAACATGACATGGCGTCTATATTCCGTGTGAAACACCTTTGAACCTGAGCTTACCGTGAAAGAATCCAGCGTTGCGCAATCTGTTTGGAAGAAAGTTGAAATTAGACCTGGCTTCAAGATGTCTTTTAAAGTAACAGTTGTACCGGGCTTTTCTGAAGGAATTTCTCAGCGAAGCATTGGCCACACATACCTGGGAAGGCCTCCTGCAGTGATTCCAGGCTTGATCTCACGTCCATTGAAATGTCCAGCGGCAGGATCTTCAGGCTTTCCATGAGGCCAGTGACTCTGAAAAGAAGAAAGGAAAACCGGCATTAATGGGACTGGTATGGGACCGTAGTTTGATGTGGATCAAATGCCAAGGATCAAATTCCCATCTTAGGGTTTTGGTCTTACATAGCTCCGTAGGATTCACAGCTGATGTTCCTGGGTATCACCTGCAGGCTGTCAGGTTGGATGCTTGCTATCACAGGAATCAAATAGACTTGGAACCACAGCTGGTAGTCTTGTACTTCAAAGACGTCAAATTTAAGAGCAAGGCTGCTCAGAGTCAGGTTTAAGATGGTCTCTCGTACCGCCACATTTTGGATGTAGGTTGTGTTTGTCTGTTGGGGAAAGCAGGAAAATTGTAACTCTCTTTTGATAATGACTTTCATGCTAATGAAATAATGACAACATTGAGGTAATGTTGGTCTGTACCTCTTTACTCAATATTGAAAACGTCTGAAAAAACTGGTTCAGTTGCTCATCATCTCCAGACATCGTCACATTTTTGATGATTTGTCTGACAAAGTCGGCATCTTCCAAAGCACCGCTGTCTGGATCCAGGATCAGCTCTGCTCTCTGCTGTGGTGACAGTTTCTCCAGCACATCGCTCTGTTTCAACACAATTGTTGTCTCTATCAGCTTACTAAAACTTTTTTCCTCCTTTTTTTTCTCTTCGTAAGCTATTTTTCGGTATAAAACTTTACTTACTCCAGAAAAATTTCTGTTCATTGTTTTGAGGTCTTGAAGTGTTGCATAGACCAAGAAGCTCTGAATGTTTTTGTCCAGCCATTCTTCACTTCCTTCCACATATTCTGTGCATCCAGCTTCTGTTTAAATTAAATTAATGGCATACTAAAAACTTTAATTTACTGTTTTTATATGAAACAGGTTTTTTTTATCAGACTTTCTGCTGCATTTTTTTGTTTGTTTGTTTCCTTTTTTGTTTTAATAACCAAAAAATACATTTCTTCACCCAGACATTCATCTTTTTCTTACCTGCTTTTTCCTTTCTGGTCAGATACACCCGAATGAAGTTGCTGTAGATTTGTTCCCTCTCTGTCGTCTGAGATGTCTCAAGTCTTTCGCTGAGAGACTTCACCCTAAGACATTTATTTAATCTAAATCATTTCACTTTAATCACTTTAATAAATATCTCTCTCTCTCTCGTATACAGAATAAATTTGCAGCCAGAGGCAACCACAAGAGTAGCACAGATGGAATAATCATCTTTGTTCAGCATGAACCCATTGGACAGTCCTGACAGAGAAGTTTCATGCTTTACCATCTTTTTCAGGTTTAGTTTATCCTGGATCTTGATTGGACCAATATCTCCTGTTATGGGTCTTGAGTTGTTGCTAAATGTGAAAAGGTGCTTTACAAAGATACTGAAGTGAAATCCGTGCAGAGGAGTTATTCAAAATGCAGCTTTGTCTGTATTTTAAGCTAGTTTTATTCAATATTGACCAAATCCTCCTGAAGATGTTTTGATCTGCTTTTTAAATTACACTCACATTTGCACCATTTGCTGTTTGGAGGCACCTTCTGAAAAAATAGTTACCATCGCCTGTAAGAGGCTTCCTTTCTGTTGGAATTACCTAAAGCACGTTTCTGAGTGAGACTTACTGGAGCTGTAATTAAGTTTAATTGCTTCATCATCTACTTTTTAATCTCCTTTAAACTGTTGGTACTGCTTTCCAGTCTTGTGCGAAATTCTGTTCGCCTATGTTCCCCTGCACTCCCGACAGCGGATCTGACCATTCTCACGGCACTTCTGATCGATTTCTCGGTAAAAACAACTCATATAATCATGTCAAGGTTGTAACTTTCAGTTTAACCGGCAGTTCGCAAAATCGTAAAATAAATAAATAAATAAATAAATAAATAAATAAATAAGTAAATAAGTAAATAAACAAATTAATTTTTCATAAACTAACTGTGCTTATCCCTCCCATCATCAACAATAAATCCTGTAAGTTTGGAGACATTGGTTTTTTATTTGCCGTAGTAATTAGGGGTGAAAAAATATTTTAGTTGTCTCAAATAACCTATTCTTCATAGGAGGAACAGATTATTTCAGGTGGCTAAAATATTTGGTTTCCCCCTGATAACTCTGGCAAATAAACAGCAAATTTTACTAAAATCACAGGACTTACCGTTGATGAAGAGAGGAATAAACACAGTTAAAGGATTGCTGGTGAATTAATTTGTTCCCATGTTATGGAGGAGAAACGGATAATTTCAAGCAGTTAAAATATATGGTTCCCCCCTTTAACTTTGGCAAATAATGAGAAGATGTTACCAAATATACAGGATTTGCTTTTGATGATGAGAGGAATAAATACAGTTAAAGACTTGCAGGTAAATTAATTTGTTCCCATTTTATGGAGGGGGAACAGATTATTTCAGGCAGCTGAAATATCCATTCTCTCTTCTCCCCATAACTTTGGGAAATAAAGAGCAACTGTTTCCAAATTCTCAAAGAGCATGTAGCATACTAGAAATTTCCTTAATCCAGTAATCTGTCATATTTTACATTAGAATGAGATTTCCTAGAAAGCCAACACTCTCATCTTTTCAGGAAGTCTTAATTTTTGGTGCCCTGCTTTCAGCCAGTTTCCATCCTCTTATATCAGGAATGAAACATTATAAACACACACTACGTGTTGGAAACCTGTGTTTGGTAACTGACTTTTTTGTCAGGCCTGAGTGAAAAGACTGGAAAAAGACCAATTCTCTTGGCCAATAAATCCAACACAAAACAGTGTAAGAAGCCCTCCACACACACACACGCACACACACACACACCTACACACACACACACCTACACACACACACAAACACACACACCTACACACACACACATGCACAAACACACACACCTACACACACACACACGCACACACACACACACCTACACACACACACACGCACAAACACACACACTTACACACACACACGTTTGTGTTGCTATCTTTGTGGGGACTTTCCATTGACTTCCATTCATTTCTACAGCCTAAACCTGACCTTTACCCTTTTCCTAACCCTAACCAACCAAAACTCAATTCCTAACTCTGACCCCTGACCCAAAAACAGGGTTTCCCCTTGTGGGGACCAGGCTCCGGTCCCCACAAGGAGCAATTGGTCCCCACAACGTAGTATATGTCAGGAAAATCATCCCCACAAGGTATTACAAACAAATGCGCACACACACACACACCCTCCATGCATGCAGCCACTGCTGAACTGCAGAGCTGCATCCTAAATGCACAAAGGAGGATAATCTTAGATCCTTCCTTCTAGCAGTTGTTAGACGCCAGAGCCTTCGTTGCTCTCTATCTGTTTTTCTGGTTTTATTCATAAATTTTTTTTTGTACATTTTAAGAAAAGAAGCCATCCAATGGTGTAGTCTTGGATCAGCGTAAACTATTTCCTATAATTGCACAATATTTTTATTTTACAGTCTTGTACAGTTAATTTTTTTTTCATCTTTCTTTCTAAATTTTGAGCACTTTTTGGTCTTTTGTGTGAACTTGCATCACTTGATGCTGCTGCTTCCCCTCGTAGAATAAAACATGTTTCTTGTTCTCTGTTCTGTGCCAACTGAGCGCTGTTCTCTGACTCTCTTGTTCATGTTTTTGAGTGAAGGTGATTTTGTTTTTGAAAAAAAAAAACTATATTTTTACACCTTCCTGTCTTGTGTGCTTTTTCCTTTTTAAAGGAAATATTGCTAAACATGATTAAATGAGGTGGACCTGAATCTGTACCAGATGTTTGGACCTGCTGATTCATGCAGTCGTGACAATGAGACCACCGGGTGGAGCAGCTGGTCGATGCACTTACAGTTCTTGGAAGGAACTGCAGCTGAAGTTCTTGTTGCCAAGCTGGAAGAGGAAGCTGTCAGTGACAAAAGGCAACAGGAAGGTCATCTTCAGAGAGAACCACAGCCTGATGAATGCCGGGTCATTGTAGTTGTCCGCGCTCAGGCTGTCCAGGATACCAATTTGTTCCAAAACATCAGATCCAGACAAGTTGGTGCCCTGTTATCAAAGAAATATATATCTGGCACTGGCAAAAAATCTACTTTAGACACATTTTTAATAAAGTTATTAGTGTGAATTCACCAAATTACTGAGTTGTGGATAGATTAATTACCAAGTCTGAAAAGACTTTAATAGACGACTCAACAATCCGTTGGATGTTTTGTTCCACTTCCATGAACGGGTCTTCAGACTGGCTTCCATTTTCCTTCCTTTTACAAGAAAGTTCTCCTACCAGTGAGTCCACCGCTGCAAATATCTGCAAATACAAAAGGACAGCAGCATGGAAAGAGTTCATGCTGAACACTAGAGGGAGTCAGTTCTCAACAGGCAGTGAGGAGGACGCCTACGCTGCGGCTGGAATCCAGCAGGGCCGCTCCTGGGCATGATTCCTGGGAAGTGGAGCTTCAGGAGCAAAACAGCAAAGAGTCAGGTCAGTAAAATGAGGATGAGCCCTGAATGAGGACAGCAGAGGGAAACTGACCTGTTTGCAGGGGTCAGGAGACCTGAACCAGGAAAAGTGTTAAAACAGCTTTAAGGTCATTTTTTGTTCTATTTGGTGCTAAAAGAGGATCAGTTTAATTTGCAGAATTGTGTTCATACCTTGGGTTGTGTTGTCCTGTAAATACAATTATCATACAAAATATTAATACAGAATACTTCCACACACAGCTTTTATTTTGAAAAAAAAAAAAAACAGAGGCAAAACTTACAGTTGCAGAGGCCACAGATGAGGCAAATACTGCAGGAAGTGCAAACATATTAATTTGTATGAACATTATAAACATTCAGTGTTTTGGGGGCTTTGCTCACCGGTCCCAAACGCCGACAGAAGCAGAAGTTGTGGGAAAGTTATTGGCCCACCCATTGTGGGTCGATGAAGCTCCACTTGTCCTTGTTCACCTTTTTCACTTCACTGACATTTTAAACTGAGGTGAAAATCTGAAGTCCTGAAGCAATAAAAACATTTATCTTTTATTTTTATTGATAAACATTTATTAACATGTTTGACCTCCAGAAACAATTATTCCTTTTCTCAGGAACAATCAAAGCTTCTATCAAAGTAAATCGTCTCAGCAGCACAAGACGCTTTTCTGTGAAGTCACCAATATGATTTTCATTCATTTCTGCTGCCAGAATTATAGGAACAACATGATCAAATCTAAACATGTGGAAATCTCTAGGTCCAAAATCACTGCATGAATTTTTCTCAGTGTTTAAAAGAGGGTCTAAAGCTGGAGGCAGCAGAAGTGCTGCGGTCGGAGCTCACCTGCGTCTCCTCGGCTCTGCTGGAGGAAAGTGCGTCTGCAACCTGAACGCGGCGCCTTGGCCTTCGCTGGGAGGAGAAAACCAGTTAACACAAGACCAGTAAGCCCAGCATGTTCTGTTGGATTCCTTTAGCATGAAATCATTTCAGAGCCTGTCAGTCAACATCAAACATGATGATTTTATTCACTGCTGTCTCTACACCTTTTCCATGCTCTGGACCAGCAGACTGGGACCCATAGGGCCAGAGAAAAACTCAACTATCACATGCTTTAGTTGTTGTGAACATTTAAAATTCACTTTTATCTTATTTACTGTAACCTTCCAGATGGTCCAGGATGAAGTTTAAACTTTCCCAAGTTCAGTTTCTTTCCACTTTATTGTTACAAATAAAGTGAAGCATTTCATGAAGTAAAACAGACAGTAGCATCATTTGTGCCTCATTATGTTGACTAATTTTGGCACACGGATAAAAACAAGAATTGGCAACATTTTGCCAACAGTTGGGAGCCAAATATGGACCAAACAAAGTTTTAAAGTTAAATCCACATCAAGCAAATGCAGACCTGCATAAGTTTAAATTCAATGACAGTTTTAAAAAGCAGGAAGAATCAAGATGCATGTATTGTTCTGTTACATTACATGTTTATATTTCAGCTCTTTATTAATAATAGTTTGGAAGCTGCAGAGTTTCATCCCATTTTCTCACTAAAAGCCAAAACTGATCCAAAAGTTTAAAATCAGGAAAGTCAGTTTATCTGCTCCAGACATCATTTTTTAAACATTTATTTTTAAAGCTGTGATCAAATGAATTTATTTCCATAATAAAAATGAAGCAGAGTAATAACTCTGAATGTTCTGGATCTCAGCAGGATGTTATGCATTAAAACAGTTTCATCATTTCACCCACATCATGGTTAGCATCAGCCCCGACCTTTGACTAGACCGGTGGCAGCTGCAGGATGTTTTTCCACATCTGGACTCTGTTGACTCTCAGCAGAACCTGATCCAGCCTTAAAATGGTTCACAGGCTGCGAGGAGTCGCACTCAATATGATGCATTCGGGGGAAATTGGACTCTTCATTCATCAGACAGAGGACAGAAAGGTCAAACAGGAACAAAAGCCCCAACACCAGATAATGACTGATCAGCTGGAAACCTCATGATGACTCTCAGGTTGGACGTGTTTTATATTTGCATAATTAGCTAAGTGAGCGTCTGCAGGACGTCATCCCAGATGGACCAATCAACCGTTTGGATATTTCATAAACATCTTGTTCTGGAACGTTCTGGATCTAAGAATAACCTGTTCAGTAACTGATGACGACCTTTTTCTCATTCCTAAATGTAACCTGGCCTCCGAGTTGCAGCTGGAAGACATTTCTCCTCCGGGTCTCATTTCCACAGGATTCACTGGAACAACCAGGATGCTGAGATCCTTGTTTCACACAAGCATCACTTCCATTGGAATCCTCCTCTACAGATTCACACAGCAGATAAAATCCCCAAACAGCCATGAAGGTCCTGAGGAGCAGCCAACGGACCTGAACGTTGTCTCCAAATGGGCCTCCAGTAATCTGCTTGGTTGTTTTATAAAAAGTCAAAACTGTAATGAAAAAGAAAGACATAATTCAGCTGCCAGTCAGGAGATTGTTGAGCCGCACCTGTTTGTCACCTGAACGCTTCAGACACACCCAGCCATCAAACGCAATAGAAACATTTCTGCTTTTATCTGCTACTTTATGCTAAATCTCTGAATTATTTACATTTTGTCTGTTAGAGGAAACATCTGGATCCAGCCAACAGGAAAAGCTGAGAGAAGAACTACATGAAATTCATGTTTTTCTGCAGGATTTTAAGTTCTTAAACTTTATAATTTTGATCAGTTTCTGAAGAAAATACCAGGACTTCCTCCCAGACTGTTTAACAGGCACAATGACGTATT
>NW_015113179.1:195635-198500 GCF_001443285.1 Poecilia latipinna | reverse complement strand
GGAAATGAAATTCACAGAATCAACTGAGGAGTTCTCCAAAACTTTACAAAACGGCCACCATGCCCAGTTCATAGAAAACGCCGGCCGTACCAGGAATCACTGCTGTTCCAGTTTCTGCTGGAAAGATGCCTACAAACGCCTCAGTTATTCAAAGATGCTGGCAATAAAGTCTCTTTGGCTGAGACTTTATTTTCACATTTTTTAAAATGTATCAATCAATCAAATTTTATTTGTATAGCACATTTCAGCAGCAAGGCATTACATCATTAAAAAGAAAAACAGAATCATGTAACATTGAATAAATAAAAAGAATTAAAACCCGCTCCCCTTTTCTAACCTTTAGGACTAGTTGAACCGCCGTATTGTATTACCTGTTATGGAATCTGTTGTATTTTTTAGGCCCGTTTCTTTGCCTCCTGATGGTGTTTGAGAGTCGGCAGCTGTCCACCATCTGAGACGATCCACCAGCGACCTCATGGCGCGTTACATTGGAATATATAATAATGGCACTAAATAGATTTTCAGAAAGTATCTTGATTGTATTGTTAATGTGACGGATTTAGTATCAATGGGATTTTAAAAATTGTTCAACTGGTGGCAGTAATAAATTCAAACCTGATGGCGGCTGCATGGATGGCTCTGTTAAACATTCAGTGTTTTTCAGTAAGTTAAGTTCGAAGCCTGGTGATCCTAGTGACTGACAATAAATAAGAGCAAACATGGCTGTTTTCCTCCTGGTGGTCCCATCAACCCGGTTCTACTGGAACCAGAACTCCATCATCTTGGTTGTAGGTTCGATTCCAGCTTCCTCCTGCCACATGTCGACGTGCCCCTGGGCACGGAGGCACTTAACCCCGATCTGCGTATTGGTGTGAGTGTTTTGGTGTGAATGGGTGAATGTGACTCTAGTGTAAAGTGCTTTGAATGGTCAAAATGATGGGATAAAGCGTTATACAAGTCCAGTCCATTTACCACAGGCAAATTAATGAAATATATTTTAGTAATGAATATCCTAAAATATATCAGCAAGAATAAAATTAGATCAGATTTCATCCTTAGACAAAACTGATGTTTAAAAGTTAAAGATAAATCATAATATTTAGGTTGTGCTGAGTAATTTATGACATTTGATATGAAGTTCAGTGAGATCGTCTCTTTTCACAGGATGAGTCAGAGTTTTTACCAACAAACACCAAAATCTTTATTTCTCTTCGCTTCAGCTGTTGGACATGAGGAACGGTTCAGGTCCAACATGGGGCAGAATCAGAACCGTCACAGACTCCATGAGGCCTGAACAGACTGTTCATAAGCTCAAATCTCCCTTTTCACATTTAAAGTCAGAAGACTTTTCAAGAAGCCACAGCTGCTGGGAAGCTTTGAAAATTCACCGCAGCACAGCGGCGGGTTTACGGCGTGGCCAGGCGCCGATGGCGTCAGGAAGAGAAACTCCACGGCTGCAGCCGCCGCAGGATCGTTTGAATACCGAAGGAAGCAGAGCATGAGGAGGTTTCAGAGCAACAATGCTTCCCTTGATGCCACTGAGCAGCTGCTATTCTGGTCCAAAGTAAATATTGAAGCATATTCAGATATGAAGGGAGGAGCCCCAGAAGTTTTCATGCTCTGAAACATTCCTGTGTTATCCTCCATCAAACTTTCCCCTCCAACATCAGAATATCATCAGACCTTTAAAACAACCAGGAGAGACTCAGTGGTTCCGATCGTCAATAGATCATAATTAATAACAGCTAACCAGCAACCAGTCTTGGTGTGACTGCTAAAACCTGGATGTCCTGTAAAGTTCAAGGTGTCAGTCAAACATCCGACACACCTGAGCAGGTGTGTCTCTGAGCTGCTGTTCAAACACCAACCAACAAAAACCCAAAACCAGATCCCATTATTTAAAGTCTACAGTTTCAGTTCGTGTCTGGTTTCGACCCTCGGGTTGATCTGGCTGTCGCCATGGCAACGCGGTTCACATCAGCAGGTTGCCATGCTTCTTCCTCCTCATCATCGGTCGACTCCTCCCTTCTCTTTCCTGCTTCCCCTCCAGCCTGGATCGCTGACCTCTGACCTCTCTTCAGAAACATCAAACGGTCCAGAACTCAGCGGATCGTTCCAGAAACTCGCTCACTTCCTCACATCAGCCACTGACCACAATCTGTGAGGTCACTTCCTGCTGGCCGGATGCCTGAAACATGTAAACGGCTAATCTGTAATAATCTGCTGAGCGTTTGGTCCAGCCGCAGGGTTCCTGCCGTCATGGAGAGCTTCTCTGTCGTTTTGCTGGGATTATTGGCTCCAGTCAGAGGGGAAGACCATCAGCATGATGCTGCCATGACCACCAGCAGGAAAACTGACCACAGATAGAAGAGAAGGATTAAAGTGATGAGCAGCTTCCAAAGGAAATGAAGGTCAACTCCAAGGTCAAAGTTCATCGGCGTTGGACTGAGCCGACTGGATCGCCGACACAAAGCTTCCCAAAGCTTCTGGGAAATGTTAGTTTGGACCGAAGCAGAACTTTCTGCTCACTGACTTTACCAAGAGAAAACCACGGTGGAGGCGGAGTGATGCTGCGGGATGCTTCAGGTCGTCTGACAGATAAAACTCACTGATCCCCTCTACAGGTTGAGCAACTAAAAACTTTATTTAGAAAGCTCTTAACATCCAAAATAGCAGAATAAAAACAAACAAAATGGAGCTGAAGGTCGGATGTTTTAGACCAAGTTTGTTTCCTGAAATCCTTCTGCTGAGGCACCAAAAGAAACGTCTGAATTTCATCCATTTTTATGTAGTTTTACTTATTTCAGTGGGTTTTATGGTCTCTGCTGATCTTCCTCCTCTGTCTCAGAGCTGATGGTGATGATG
>NW_015113179.1:147597-190109 GCF_001443285.1 Poecilia latipinna | reverse complement strand
TTGTTTTTATTCGGGACGCCTCATCTGTGTCACGCCTTGAAACTTACGCCAGATCGAGGTTCTGAAGGGTTTCCATAGCAGCCTGGTAACCCGCCACGTAACGCCACCAGAAGCAGCAGGTCTAACTGGACGCTGTGGCTCAGCCAGCAAGAAACCGGGAATCTTTTCACTTAAATCTGAGTTTTCTGTCTGTTTCTGGCAGGAAAAATCATTTCTGACATTGTTATGTTTATGCAGAACAGATCTGTTTCCTGGCCTGAAAAAGGTTCTTTAAAAATGAACTCAAACGGGATTTACTGTAAATGATCAGATTAACAACCAAACCTTCTGAACTTGGTGATTCTAGGAAAACAAAACAACTCCAACTTCCTGAACCCAAAGGAGCTTGGTGGTCGAAGCTTCAGACACGTTACCATGACGATTCACCATGTCACTCAGACACAAGTTCATACTATCACATCATAAACTCAAAATCATGTTGCACTGCTTGTTTTCTGTGCATTTACTTTGTTACATGTAGATCAGTGGCTCTTAACCTTTTTTGAGGTACCAAACCCACCAGTTTCATATGGGCATTCACTGAACCCTTCTGTAGTGATAAATAAAAGGTGATCCCCCCCCAAATTCAAGACTTATGGGTGACCCATCTAGAGTCTAGTAGACTAGAGTCTAGTTGGGTCACCCCAAGGTCACTAAGTCTTCTTAAAAGGTAGAGTCTCTGAGAACAGTTCTTCAAAATATAGTCAGTGTTTTCAGCAAAGTTGAGCTGACTGTCCAGGAACAACCCAAGGTATTTAAAATCTGCCACAGTTTCAACAGGTTGGCCATCGAGAGCAACTGGAACCACTTTAAGGTCTTCTTTAGATCATTTAATTAGCTCTACATTCTTAAGAGAATGAAAACTTAACACTAAATAATAAACACTTTGCGGTATTCTGATTTAGTAATGTAATTATATTAGTTGTGTTACCACCTCCACGCCACTAGAGGCAGTAGCAACCCCGAAAAGATGCGACTAAGGAGCAGATTTAGAAGTACACCGAAAGCTACAGAATTTGGTAAAAACTGTGAGCTTTGCTGAAGTAATTAAAGACACAAGTTCAAATCCTTGCTGAGAGTGGAGCTCCTTCCCGCAGCTCTGATTGGCTCAGCAATGTAAGGTGATCCTCTGCAGCAAGTGATGGCAAAGCCGGGAGTCATCACGACTTTACACAGTTTGTCTTTACCGCCGAACCCCTGAGACCGACTCATCGAACCCCGGGGTTCGATCGAACCCAGGTTAAGAACCACTGGTNTAGATGAATAATCTTGCAGAGATAATAATGTTGATTAATTTAGTTGAGCTTCTTCTGCTGCGATTCTTCTTTCTTTTTCCTGAATATTTAAGAATTTGAAGCTTTTTGTCACAAAACACCATTAAATTCCTTCCACGCGTTTTCTTTTAAGGTGGGTAATGAGAGAAGGGGAAGACGTGGCAAAGGTTGCCAGGCCGGGAATCGAACCTGCGAAGGCCGCGTCCAGGACCGAGGCCTCCATATGGGGGTTGTGCTGAATCTCTGCTCCCCCATTCATGTGTTTCTCCCTCCATTTAGAAAACAGTCCTATTAGACCGTTACATTAGTTTGGACATAGCTTTTATTTTGAAAGTGTGGCCTGCAGGTCGGGGCTGCTGGACGTTTTCTGGGTCGATCTGATTTCTTCTGTTTGCATGAATTATTCCCTGAACGTAACAGGAAGATGTTGACACTACGCTGTGGTAAACAGGAAGTAGAAGCTGCTAGCTAGCATGAACCAGACGGGTTTGGTTCCTCTGGTACGGCGCAGAGCCGCCTGTAGCTAGCAGCGTTCGATACGTCAGAACGTTTTCTGCTTCCTGCTCCTCATTAACTCCAAAAATCACAATAAGCCAGCATAAAATGTTTTTGTGAAACTTTGAAATTAGCATAAAACACGTTGATAGAAAATAGAGACTTTTGCTTCTCAGCCGTTATTTGCTCCATTTGTTTCAGTTTTCATTCTTTGCTATAAATCTCTTTGTCGAGGTAGTAAATAATAAAAGTTTTCCCTCCAAAGATTCAAGAGGACATTTTTATTGTCTTCCATTTTTCTACACTTTAAAAAGAAAAATTGCACCAGGATTTCACTCTGTTGTAAATATTTCTAACTTCAGGCAAAAATAACTCTTCAGGTTGGATTGTTTGGATTTTTGAGTCCCAACACTTGAAAAGTTTCTGGAGACATTTTAACTACAGAGACGCTGCAGGGCAGGTCTGTGTGTGACCAACATGTTGTTGTTTTAGGTTGTAAAGTTTACAGCGCCTGTCAGCTGAGCAGAGGAGATTAAGAGACTAAAATCTGTTCAGCAGAAACGAAACCGATCCGCCTCTCCCTGTGATTTTTAAACATGCGTCACTTTCACAGATCTCCTGATGACTCAACGCCTCTCAGCCGACACCCTGATGGCGTTCCTCCGGTTCTGGGAGGAACGCCATCATTCATTGTTTTCTGTGTAATTAGTTGAAGACTGAGCGCATTGTTTAGTTACTAAACTCGTCCACGCCTGAGCTGGACAAGCTGATTCTGGTCTGAACCACATGCTGCTAAGCATGCCTGCTTCATCTCGGCCAACGGTCCCTTCAAACCGCTGCAGAGCTCCTCAGTGATAAAGATGCAACAAAGTCCAACATTCAGCAAGAACCTGGAGACAATCAGGTTAAATCCTGACGCAAAACAGAGAAACTCATCACAAAAACACCAAATGCAAACATTTCAGTCAAGTTTCTACCGCAAACATCTTAGTGCAGAGCTGCTTATTATTGTTTTTACTAGATTCACTGGCAGATTCGTTCAATTATAACCATTTTATAAGTGAAACATTTCAGCAATAATGGAGTTCAAAGTGATTTACCAGCCGCCGGTTATGAAACATTTCATCAGAATCATCAAAAATATTAAACATATTGATCAAAGTTTCACTTTCTGCTAATCAAAGCAGATATGAACTCAGTGCTTTGGCTGGTTTGCAGTTTTCTCCAGATCTGTGGTGCATAGAAGCTGAATGCTGCTTCTCACTGTTTGGTTCTGGTTCTGGATGCAGAGCAGAACCAGAACCAGCAGGTTGATCCAGCAGTGATTTATAAACTAGCATCAGTTTAAAGTCTCTTCTCTCAGGGAAGGACTGTAGAGCTGCGTGTTGTCTCTATCCTCCTGGTTTTAGTCAGAAGCAGTAGATTTAAATGACTGGCTGCCATGTTGAACCTTGAGATGCCATGAGACCTAAATCCTGAACTTCATGGCATGGAGTCATCCCAGTTTTCCATGTCTGGCATATAACCATTCATTTTATCTTTTAAACTGGTTCTATTGATCCTGTGTCCAGACAGAGGGATAATCAGCAGCCCAGCATCATGACCTGTTCTGCAGATCCTGCAGCTTCATCTTCCCAACATGGCTCCTCCTCATCCTGACAGGAGGAACCACAGAGCTCTGATAGGTTAAAGCTCATCTTCTGAAGTTGGGATGTTTTTTCTCCAACAGGTTGCAGAGGAATCACCTCAAACCAGATGTTGGACTGGATTTTATTTCACTGTCATTTGTGAATGATGACCTTGTTCAACCTTTATAGCTCCACTGTTGAAAATGAGAAGCTATCATTTTAGAGAAAGTCTCATCAACATCAATATTTCCTCTAAATAAGAGGCATAAAAATAGTTTGATAGAGGAAAAGCCTCTCAGACTCAAAGCGAGATGCCAGAGAGCAATAAAACTATTATTTTAAATTAGACAATTTAATTCCACATAATTATCGCGGTAGAAGCCATTTGTTTGTTAAATACTTAATGAAACATATTTACCGTGTTTGATTTGGTTGTGAACGACTCACAGACCAAGTTTATCGTTTATTGAACGTTCAGAAACTACGGCGGCTGTGAAGGTCAAATTCAGGCGCAAGGTAAAATAACCCTGATACAGGGTGAAGCACGCCCGTTGCCATGGCAACCGCCGCGACCTGAGCAGGGACTACATTAAAAACATTCAGTCCGTTACGATATCAGGTTTGCAGGCTTGATATTTATTTAGTGATCATTAATAATCCTCTCATGGACACAGCGCTGGTTGATTAGTTCATTTTAAACTCCTGCTCTGCTCGTTATTTTAATAATGGAACCGAAATGCACAGAATTGCCCAACACCTAGCAGGAACAATAATTACTGAGATTATTATTGTTGTTGGGTCATTAATTTGAAAAGTTTAGTTTATGTTTTGTTTTTGTTCTTTAAAGCTCTGAACGTTTTAAGCCAGTCAGAGGACGTGCTGGTCTCGGCCTCCTGGCGGCTCAAAACCTTCCGCTATCGACGTGTTGGACCTGCTATGGCAAAGCACGAACAGTTCAGAAACTATATGAAATGGGAATAAAGATATTTATTAACTGATTAAGTCGAGTTTTAGATTGTTCTTGAAAAATTAGTCAGTCACAGCTGCACAGTGAACCCGTTGATTCTCTACAGCAGACAGCCGCTCCTCTCTCAGGTACTGCAAACCCCCGCTAAATCTTTTAGGGGGACGCGGTCCCCGACCGTACCCCCCTACTTTCACCCCTGGTCAGATCTCCAGCTGCAGCTTCTGGTCTCAGTCTGACCTGCTGCAGGAATCAGAGCCACTAAATCCTGGATGAGTTTCTCTGGTCGGAGACTTTAGTCCTCTGGGCCTGAAATGTTCTGCAGCTGCTAGAAGGACCACTGAGGAACCGGCTTTATGTGGCTCTGGAGGGTCAGGTCAGAGGTCAAAGGTCAGACCGAGGTAACGTGCTGCACTGTGGTGTTCCACAGGGCTGTCAGTTCTGCTTGTTGCTGATCTGAAACAAAGTTTTTAAAGTTTTTGTTGTGAAAATATTTGAAATCAAACGTTCCGTCCGGTAACAGAAAGGTAAAGTTTACAGTAGAAATATGAATCATATTCTGCTGCTTCAGAAAGGGCTTTAAAAACTGAAAGCAACCAAAATCTGGAAGCAAACAGAAGCGAAGCAAAACAACGTTTATGGTTTTTATCTGAGCATCATCTGGGATTATGACTCAGCTGAAAGTGCAAACAAACAAAGCTTTGATGAAAGAGATCAGCAGTGACTCATTTCTGGATCGGCTTCATTCCTAAAAGCTGGAAAAGTTCCAACAACAAGCAGAACTGAAGGTGCTGCAGTGGAACCGAGCCACCCGGCCCGGCCGGACCCGAACTCAGCAGGTTCGGTTATTAACGACCGACTGGCTTCAGCTGATTTTATTCTGTCTAAATTCAATATCTATAAGCTCCCACTGGCTCAGGCTATGACAGGGAATAAGATCAGTTACCATGACGACGCAGATGATAGCAGCTCTACATTATGATGTCACCACATGACCTTTGACCCGTCCAATCACTGAACAGATGCTGAGAACAGAGAGATGTGTGGATGAGACAAAACTTTCTGAACGGAAACTGAAGTTATTAAAGAGGAATGATCTAGATTGATCTAGATCTATAGCTCTAAAGCTCTACAGCTATAGATCTAGAGTCAGCACAGCCCCAGATCTTCCAGCTGGACTCTAGAGATCAGGCTGACCTCTGACCTCTGATCTGTCTGAAACCAGCTGGTTAGTTTCCTTACAAACATATCAATAATCTGATGTTTTTATGAAAGTCTTTATCTGCCTTGTTGCTGAAATCTATCACCAATTAACATTATTGATTCATTTCTGATCAGAACTTCTCCTGCTCTGTAAATCTGGAGATTGTTTCCCTCCTTCCTTTTCGCCTGGCTGCCGTTAATCTGCTGAATTATCTGGGATTTGTTGGGATTCCAGGAATTATTTTAAACTTGGAGTTTTTCCAGGAAACATTTGCCTTAAGATCCTGAAGTGTCAGTGTTGTTGTGAGATATGATGAAAATCAGAATAATTTGATTCCACATAAACATTTTATTCTCCTTCACATAGTTTGAGTTCATTCTGCATGATTTCTTTGTTCAAAGATAAGTTTGGCAATTTTTTTCCCTAAATGTTTTTCGCTGCATTAAAAGTTTCACATTTTGAATCCAAACAGGATATTTGGAGATATTTCTGTTCAGAAGTATCAGATGAACTTGAAATCATTATTCCTCCTTCATAAGATGAAGACACGATTTAATCTGAACTCATATTTCTGCTTGTTCTGCTCATTAATTGACAATAAATTATGCAAACAGTGACACCCACTGGACAAAAGTGAAATTATCCTGTAGAAAGAAATCGGCTTCACGTTTAGCTGAAGAATTTAGTTGAAGTTTCTTAAATAATGTTTATAATTAAAAAATCTCCGTGAGACAAATGAAACGATTAATTTCAGAGATATTTTGGTTCTAATGAAGAAATTAGTCTTCTTTGCTTTCTGACAGTAAATCTGTAAACCTTTAATTATCTAGGAATGTAGAGAATGTAAAGCTGCCAGCCTGAAGGCAGCGCTCAGGGTTTGTTTAACCCTCAATTGCTGAAAATGGAGTTTAGATCGTTGAGGCTCCAATATACTGGGGCGAACTGCACGCATTCCCTGAACTGGACTGATGTACTGGAGCCTTTAAAAAGATCCAAATACACAAACTGATTGGTGGAAATGACTTTTAAATAAACCAAAAAATAGAAATATACAGATATAAACTCAGAGGAATCCAGATATGAACAACCTGACCAGACCGGACCGGACCAAGCCTGGCGGAGAGGCAGCGGCCTGCAGAGCAGCCTGGCGTCAAAAATCAAACCAAGCCACAAAGACGAAGATTACATTTCATTTCACACCGAAATGGAGAATTAGAAGGTTGGAATAAACATAAAGCGTAGAGTAGAACACTTTTAATGACAAATAAATTCAAATAATCAAACAACAAATTGTAAGTAGAATTGAGAGCAGTTATAAACGGTTCCAGCCCCGCCCCTTCTGCGTCTTACTCCTGAAGTAAGTTGGCTTTACTATGTATTTTGCCTATTATGAGATATGCAATGCATTTCCTGTCTAAACTGGAACAGTGAAAACCCTTCGCAGAGAATGTGGCTTAAAAATACTCCAGATTTCAAAATGTTTACTAATGTGACTCAAATTTGCAAAAGTCACTAAATATGTCTATATCTCAAATAATGTGATCATATTATTCAACATGTTAAATAATATCTAACATTTTAATATGATCATGATGAAGTCATGAACGTCTTCCTGTCCAAACTCAGAGGTGAAGTTATTTCTCACGAGCGACACCCTGTGGACAGGAGGGGAGCAGCACTCAGTCTGAATTTATTTATGTCATAAAGCCGATGCTTTTTAATCGACATGAATATGTAAATATTCAGGACTTAATCAGAGAGGTTTTCATGGAGGGAGCAACAGCTGTTAAGCATAATTTGTAAATAAGTCACTTATGCTAATTATACTTAACAACATAGAAGTGTAAAAAAAAGTCACAACATCCTCCAGCAGGATTTACCTTCTATTTAAAATACCCAGAGGTTTAAAACAGAAGGTTATTATATAGAATGTTAAATAGAAAGTTATTATATAGATATGAAATAGAAAGCTTCTTCAATCACCTCGGACGTCTTTTCTTGAACATTTCTGTTCAGTTTTTATTGAGAAGAAAACGGCGACAGCTGTTCGTTACCTAGCAACCAAAAATCAACGGAAGCAAGACAGTGACAAAACAGAACCACATCCTGTTAAGCATTCTTAAAAATAAAAGACTTCCTCTATCCAAACAAATCATGCCTCACGCTTAAATGTTTCACTTCAGCTTTTGTAATTATATACAATCATGTTAAATTAAATTAATAATAATCATTATGTAAATTATACTTAACATAGAAGTGTAAAAGAGTCAACAACATTTAAAAGAGCATGAGCCAGAATTCATGACAGATTTTAATGTTTAGCTAGAAATGTTAGAATTCAGTGACCGTTCAGTTCGCCCTGCGAGGAACCAGAAGGTCAAACCAGGCGCTGACCTCTGACCTGCTGCTCAGCGGCCCTCTCACATCATCAGGGGCTGAGAAGCTGCAGAAAAGGAAACGATGTTGTTTGAGAGCAGAGGAAGGACAATCAGTACTGCAGCTTGACACCAGGGGGCGCAACGAGGTCATAATGAGCTGACTGCAGTTTTTCACCCGGACGGTCTGATGGTCAGAGATGGGAAACAAAATAAAATCTTTTCCAGATCCGATTGTTTCCATTGAAAGGTTTTCCTACCTGTTGTGTTGATCTGCAGGAAGAAGAGAGAAATTATTGATCCAGTATTGATTGTTTTGGGCTGAATAAGGAGGAGCAATAAATGTCTTTATTTAGATAAAAAGGTTTTTGCTGCAGATTCGAAACGGATCCGAAGATGAAGAGGAGCAGAAGTTCTGCTGAGGTTCTGGAGCCGGCCCTCGGTTCTGATCTGATTGGAGCGTTGCACCAATAAACACTTATTGATCAGAATGATCAGATAAACTCAATAACAGCATTGTGTTAAATATATTTCTCCTGTTTAGCAACAAAAACTCATTTTGTCTGAATCTGTCAGCATGAAAAACCTAAAAAACATTTAAATTAACGTTTAGCTGCCAGACCACAGAAACACGGAAAACTACAAATTTACATAAAATATTTCCAACTGGGATTTTCTCAGAATTGATCATTTTTTTCTGCTTTAATGAAAGCAGCACATCTGACCTGGAGAACCAGAAACCTTTACAGAAACTGGATCCACTCAGAAACACATGAAACTGAAACCTCTGCTGAGGTCAAAGGTCAAGCTTCTGGTTTCTATCGAAAACACAAATAGAGAGAATCACTTCCTCACTCAGCCCAACCTTCACCTGACCTCCAGCAGCCTTATGAAGGTCAGATCCAGAGTGCACTACGGGGCATTATCACAGATCCTTCCTCAGTGTAATGGATAATGAACCATTTAAATTAAGTTGCCTAAATTATTCAAATTTGTAGACTATTTATTGTAAATTATTTAAAGGATGTTGCAGATTGTTTAATGGTATTTGTCTGTTTTGATTACCACTGTTGGTGGTTTGTATCTTGTTCTGTTTAATTGTATTTGCACTTTGTAAAGTTTAGTTTTTTTTTTGTTATGTACCTCACGGGCTGCCGTAGCTAATGAGGGCAGGCCCTATAAAAGCTGGCAAATCATTGAACCAATGAATGACTTGAACAAACTGTCAGAAATGTGCTTGGTACTGTCAACACTTGGTGTTCCCCGGTGAAAGCAGCGAGGGACGTTTTATTTTGTTGGTGCAAGTTTCTGTTTATATTCTAATATTTGTATCTGTTTAGTTTTCATGGTGACTGATGATCCACATCAAAGAAAAATAAACCTTGAAAATCATCCGTCGACCGCGCAGATTAATTCAAGTGCTGGGGATCAGCTACACTCCGACATTCATAGACTCCTTCATGTTCATGTCGGTCTTATGAACACCGTCAGGTTTGGTCTGTCATGAAGTGTCATTCGCTAAATTATGACATTTAATGCAAAGTTGCTCTAAAAGTTGCATGAAAAGTCCATTAAAATGCCAACATTTTATTAAGTGTCATAATTTAGCCATTGCTTCAACACCAGAAGGCGTTTTTCAAACTGCTTCATTCCTGCATTTCCTTGGAAATATCCCCAATATTATTTGCAAAGATGGTTGAAAATGTTCAACATTTCAAAATGTTAATCAAAAAACTGATGCAAATATTTAACAAGTCATCTTCCACTAGCAGCACCGCGGGCCGGCCCAAGGCATAAGCAAACTCTGCAACAAAGCAGAACCTGACAGATTGACAATGTGTTAAAAACAAACCGTCAGATTTTAAATTAGCATAACGTCTAAACGTGTGTGTGTGTGTGTTTGTGTGTGTGTGTGTGCTGAGCAACCAGAGAAGGAAAATGCTTGACCAACATTTTGGCGCCTCTGAAATTGAAGCAGTTTTAGTTCTGATCTGATGAAATGGCTCAAAGTGAAGCTGATCTGATCAACCAAACCTGCTGCTAGAACATTTCTCTCTTCATTCCAGAGTTTTTCCTTCCACACAACCACAGGCGTCCAGAACCTGCAGCTCCAGCGCAGCATGGGAACCTGCCACACTTTGCATGTCATTATTCTTAAATGTGGCTTTTTGACAAAAACCTATAAACACCAAGAATCAAAAAAATTCACTTCTACATGATATTCTGATATTTTAGTTTAACCTGAAAAAAACTAACATTTCTAAAACCTGAAGGTTGTTTAGTGTAAAAATGATTCTTCAGTCGAACCTCCAGCAGAACCGGTCCGACCCGCCACAGAAGTTCTGCTGGAACTAAGATGTCATAAGAACAGATTATTAATCCCAACCGGCACAAAGATGCCAAGATTATTTATTAGAGAAATTAAACCAAATGATCAAATCTGAGAAGAATCTCGCAGATGCAGAAAACTTCAAGATAATCAGGTTTTATTGGTTTGGTTCGAGTCCAGAAACGTCTGTGGATCTGCAGCATCGCGAGCGACGAGCCGCGTTTCTGAGGAAACAGAAAAACTAAAGTAAACAATACAAATAAACAATAAAACTAAGTTTCTTTTCATTTTCTTTTGTTCTCCTGACAACCAGGAAAAAAACATCCTGCTTTTCCGTTTCCATGGTAACCACATCCAAAACAAACATTTCCAGACATGAAATGCATCTGTTCTCAGAAAATGATTTGACTAGACCACTGCACATCTATGGGTGAAAGGTCAAAGGCTAAGAGGCCGAGCAACCAAACAACGTTCCCTGAAAGTGAAAAGAAATGTGTGAGAACGTTCAGAAAGTATTGATGAAAAGCACTTCAACCCAGCAGCACGTCTGGCTCCTCAGGGGACAACAGGACGAGTCTAGACTGCAACGCATCAGAATGACCAGCAGGTGGCAGTAAGCTTCAGTCTCCTCCACCAAACCGCCGATGTTCTACCTGAGCAGCAAGGTGGGTCAGCGCTCCACACGCCTCCTTCACACACCGCCTCAGCGGCGCCCTCTAGCTGGAAACCATGGAAACAGGCGTACAGAGCCGTCAGCTTTCCAGATCTGGAGGAAAACAGGAAATCTCCGTTGTCTACGGGCCGTGGAGAGCCACACAGTCGCAGGCCTGAAACAGCAGCAGTTTGTGTCGTCGGCATGTTGAACGTCTGAAGTGAGTGGCTCGTGTCGGTGAACTCACCGAGACTCGGCTCGTCTCTCCAGGCCTCCAGGCTCAGGGCTGGGACGGCGCTGCAGGGAAGGAAGCCGTCCGGGTAGCGAGCCAACCTGAAGGGATCCGCAGGAATCTCCTGGATGTCCGAGTTCTCACAAATGATCCGAGACAGAGAAGTTTTCCACAGCTGCTCCCGCTGCTGCTGGGTGAACACGCCGTCCGCTTCCCACCAAAACCTGGAGCAAAAACCCGAACACATGAGCAGCTTCGGCTTTTACATGAAGCAGAAATGTTTCCGTACCGATCTCCATCTCGCAGAAGCTTCATTTGCTTTCCGATCAGGCAGGCGAACAGCGGGCCGGTTCTGGAGCCGGCCAGGAAGTTTTCCACCAGTCCTCCCAGCCAAACGTCGATGTTGTCGGGATGTTGGTATAAATGAAGAATCTTCTCAGCGACTCTGCGATCTCTCACGACTTCTGCCAGGTCGTCCAACGTCGCGATGCGCTTCAGTCCACAGAAATCCCTCCAGTCGTTGTATCCTAAAAGGTCGTCACAGCACCAAGTGATCCGTCTGCTCTTCTTTTGAAATGCGTTTATCTTAAGTTAGTGGAGTTTAGCAAAGGCTCAGACCGAGAAACACTCCCAGCTGTTCTTGGCCCACTTTCACCCTGTGCCTGCCTGCTGAGATTGTTACGTTATTTATCCAACTTATGCTGCATGTACCTGGTTCTGATGCAGAACCAGAACCAAACATGGAGAAGCAGCATTCAGCTTGTATGCACCACAGATCTGGAACACACTTCCAGAAAACTGAAAAACTGCTGGAACAGATTTATAATAACAGTAACATCATAAAGTTTATTCTGATTATCAGACATTTTTTCCACATCGTTGCAGTTTTTTCTGCTCGTTTGTTTCATTTTCTTCTAATTGTGTAAAAACTCTTTGATTCTCCTTGTTGCTGAAAATGTACGATGGTAATAAAGTTGTTTTAACATTTGTCATTTTCTCCAAAAAGAAGTTGAAAATGAAACCCAAGTCATTTTTATTCCCAATGTTGGATTTTGGTAATAAAGTTGGAAATGTTACCTTATGAAAACATTTCTGTGTTGTGCTAACGGAGTATTTTAAACAACCCAAATTACAACTTGGCAGCGATGAAGAACTAATTAGATTCAGAGGAAATAAACTCCCTGACGGTTTGGTGGCAGCGCCATGTTGAGTTTTACGTTTCACAGCTAAAGAACGGCAGGAAGTCAACTCTTTGTTCTGAGCCTGCAGAGAAATCAGAAAAACACGATTTGATTCAGAGAACTGCTTTGTGGGTTGAAATTCAGTGTTTTCCTGCAGCGGTGAGCGACATGGAAATGATTCAAAATGTCCTCCAGAAGCATCCAGAGCGACAAACATGCAGCTTCTTCTAAAAACAGCTGCAGCGTCTGTAGTTTCAGGTTTGATTCTCCTGGAGCAGCAGAGGTTTCTTCCGGCCTCAGCGACTTTCACTGAGGCAGATTTTCACAGACTGGAGGAAGTGTTGCCTCCCATCGGATCCCTTAATAACAACAAAGATGCTTTTATTTCTACTACACCAAGCAGGAACAGCTCAGATGGAGGACTGGTGGAAACTAAGAACAGGTTTTTTTAAGGATGTAAAACCAAAGATTTAAGCTCAGTTTTCTACTCCAGACCCTGAAAGGATTTTTTTCTGTGGAGGGAATCTGGAACATGAAGGCTGCATCACTTTTCTTGGATCTGATCCCAGAGTTAATGTGTCCTGACAATAAAACATGTCTGTTAATCTCTTGAAGAGCAACAATATCCTCAGGGAGGAGCTGACTGAGCAGCTGACTGACGAACCGCTAACTGCAGCGGGACAGAAAATAAATCCAGTGACTCAGTTTCAAGGTGGCAGAAGAAAGAAAACTCTGGATTCTTCACTAAACTTCACATGAAGCAACAGAAAATATTAAGATTTATTATGAATTAGTGATTAAAGTATCCAGGAACTGACTGGATTTCATCAGCAGCTGCTTATAGAAGCAGAAAGTTCAGTCATGTTTTTGTTCATGAATGGTTCTGTACGGGTTCTGGTTGTTGAGGCAACAAACTGAACATCTGAGATCCAAACAGGATAAACCTCAACTGCAGCAGTTTTGTTTATTAATCCATCCATATGTCTAAATTTATACAAAATGCATCATAAAATCTATTTTTTCACATCACTGTGATTATTAAAGGGACAGTTTTATGTAAAATTATCATATTATGCTATTCCATCATCAGAAACAGTCCAGCAGTGTTGCTCTGATTCCTGCATGTTTGAGAAATCCTTTAGTCTCTATGGCAACCATTCAGCTGTACAAAACACCTGGGTGAACCTAGCCCCGCCTTCGGGGCGCCTTCCTCCCCTCACTCAGCTCCTTCAGACTAGCAGACAGCAATTAGCAAACATCTGAGCTCATTTTGGAGCTGCTGCTCAGAGCAATGCTGGTAAAATCGTTAAAGGGTTAATAGAGGAGCCATGTTGGGATGACTTCCTGGAGGTGGAGCCTCAGAAACAGCAAGAGTTTTTAAAGTGACAGAGGAACAATTTCAAGGTTAAACCAGAAAGTAAGGTTTCTTTTAGGTCATCCATCCATTTAACACCCTTGTCCCTTAATGGGGTCAGGAGGTGCTGCTGTCTCTCCAGCTAACGTTCCAGCCAAGAGGCTGGGTCACCTGGACAGGTGGCCAGTCTGTCGCAGGGCAACACAGAAACAGACCATACACACACTCACACCTAGAGAGAATTTGGAGAGACCAATTAACTGTGGGAGGAAGCCGGAGAACCCAGAGAGAGCCCACCATGCACAGGGAGAACATGCAGACTCCATGCAGAAAGACCCCAGGCTGGGAATGGAACCCAAAACCTTCTTGCTGCAAGGCAGCAGCTCTACCAACTGCGCCACCGTGCAGGCCCACTTTTAGGTCATCTGATAAAAACAACATTTTTATAAGGTGGCACATTTTTGAAGGAAACGCAGTTACTTGACTGTCTATAAAATGGCAAACACATAACACTGCCCCTTTAATATAATTTGGTCCATTCCTAGAAACCAGATTTTTATTGACTGGTTCTGCTCAAGATGAGCCAAAGTGGTACTTTGTGATGAGATCCTGACCCGGCAGTCCGTGGTCCCGCCCCCTCTGCAGGTTCAGGGCAGCCAGATCCAGGTTCTGCTGGGAGTCCAGAACCAGCAGTGACTCCGTTACCTCCTCCACCAGGAGGGAGTCCGGAGCTGCCACCGCCGCCGCCGTGGCAACCATGCCCCGCAAGGTCGGCTCGATGCCACCTGCACACACACGCACCAAACTATTCAAGTAAAATGTAAATCAAATAAGCCTACCTAGTGATGTTATAACGTTTTACAACAGAAATTATACAAAAATCACTTCCTGAAACTTCAGGAAATAACTTGGACCACAAGGAGCCCTGGTTGGTTAAATGAAACACTCCTGTGCTGTCTATACATGCAGTACCACCTCCCACAGACAAGGGGTCAGTACTGAGCACACACAGTTTGCACACACTTTCCCAATCATTGGTACCAAGTGGGCTAAGTAGAAAAAAAACATGCAGGATGTCAGGAGAGCGTCCCAATCTGCTTTAGACTGGCTTCCCATGCGGGGCCCAGGATTTTGGACCGCAAACACACAGGGGCCCTCTGGGTTGGTGGGCTCCCTTCGTTTGGACCCTCCATTGTAACAAAACAACTATGCACACACACGATTGTGTGGCTATCTTTGTGGGGACTTTCCATTGACTTCCAGCGTTTCCAAGGAGCAGTGGGTCCCCACAACGTAGTATGTGTCAGGAAAATGGTCCCCACAAGGGATTACAAACAAACACACACACACACCAAGGTTGGTTCAATGCCACTGGACACATACACAAGGAGCTCTGCAGCTTTCAATTAGTACGAAAGAACATGAATAAAGCAGCTGCTTTGGAAAAAGAAAAACCAAACTAAAAAGCAAACCAGCTTCGGCTTAGAAACGGTTCATCTTCGCTCAGTGGTGTCAAAAATCATTCATAAAGCGAATCCAGTGAATGGAGTTTGGAGGTGGAGGCCAGTTTTATCATAAAAGGCATAATTTCATGATGATAATGATCCTCAGTGACTGGAGACCAGTGAAATGTCCCAGCTGGTGCCCATCTGCTTCTCAAGGTTTCAGAAATACTTTGAATTTCAAAGTGAAAAAATGTTTAAATGAGCCACAAAAAGTTGATTTTAATCTCAGAAAATCAGTTGGGCTCTTAAATTTACGATACTATGCTTATAGTAAATGTTTCAGAGCATACGGCAGAAAATCCCTTTATTCTATATTTCTAGCTTACATATTGGGTGTGTTCTCTGAGGTCATCGCTACCTTGAAATCTGATAGTTTGTTTGAAAAGCAACCTCAGATTACCGAACAAAAAATCTCTTCATGAAGGAGGAAGGGAGGCAATAAAACTGATTTGTAGTTTTTAGTCTGTATTCAACCATTTTCACTAAGGTGATAAGATGAATAGAGTTAGCATAGCAGCGTTAATAACTCTATTATTAACTAAGCTAACAGGCTAAATGCCTGATTTGTAACAAACAAATCTACAGTTTCACTGCTAAACAAATCCGTGTGTTTTGTAAGACATTGTAACACTTTCATGGTGGATATTTAGAACTAAAATGGCTGCACCTTCTCTTCTTCATGTTCGGTTGGGTCAACACCGACAGGCTGATGGAAACCATCAGGAAAAACTAGGAGTTGTGGGTAAATTGGGCATCTTCAGCTTTAATTTGGTGAATTAACTGCAGGAATTTCTCCTGAAACTCCAGCTGACCCAAATACGACTACGTCGCTTCCTTCCTGTGGTTCTCCGGAGGTTTCCATGGCTGCCTTAAAGGGGCGCACTGACCTTCTTTAACGATCCTCCAGGGACTGAAGAGTGCCTGCTGAAGTCTCAGGCGGGGGAAGCGCCGGTCTTCCTGGAAGCTCTCGTTCAGCCTGCTGAGGATCGGAGGAATGGTGGCGTGGCCGAACCTGAAGGCCGCCGTGGCGAACACGTTGGAGGCCGAGCTGTCCACTGTCGGATCGTACCCGCCATAGGGCCCGATGTGCCGTTCAAACGACTCCGCACCAATTACTTTAGGGATATAATCTCTCATCGTTATTATCTGGAAGTCAAACAAGAAAGATGAGGCATGGGAAAGGCTGAAACTACTTCGAAGTGTCTAAATCTTTTACTAAGGCAGGTTTTATTTGCTCCAAGCCAATCAGAGCAGATGACCGTTTGACGCCGAGAGAGACAGGTGGGGGACGAAGATCACTCGCTTTGGCTGAGCCTGAAAATGTCTGATGAGAACTTTGATGCTTTAATCTGTTCAGATTTTTTATCTGTTCAGATTCTGCTGCCAAAATCACCTCTGGATTTTTGCAGCTGAATCTCTCAAAGGTCTTAGTAGGATGAGATTATTGGGAAAGACCTGGGAACTTTAGAAAAGGAACTTCAGCTCTGTAGTGTAAGAAAGGCTGTTTTCCTCCTGATGGTCCGGTCGACCCGGTTCTACTGGAACCAGACCATCTGCTCCACCTCCAGCTGCTGTGGTTCTGAGTCACACCAGCCTGTTCCCCTCCTGGCCTGTGGGGGCGCTGCACCAAGAACCACTGAAGGAAATGACAGGAAACCTCTGAAGACACTGAGAGCAACTTCCTTCTTCACCAGATGGAAACAAGATGGAGGCGTCAGATTTTAGCGGTTGGAGGATTTCTCTTTAGGCTAAAGACCAGGAGCCATTTCTGCTGCTAGCGCTAGGCTAGCATGTTAGCTTTGGTTGTATTTACCCAGAATGCCCTGCGCTGTAGTCCACTTCCTATTTTTGAAGCGGTCTCTGGTCCGCTCGGCGTTCACATTCAAACCAACCAGAGTTCACTTTAACCAAACTGACGTTTGGAGGACCAGAGGTCAGAGGTCTATTAGCGTTCACATCTCACCAACCGAACCGGACTTTGACTAGACAGACGCACTGGAGTTGGATTGAAGCGGCCTGAACAGGACTGGTGGGAATGATGCAACCTAAAGCTTGTAGAACATTGTTTGGTTTTTGAGGAAATAAAAATTAATTTGTTCTCAAAAATGTAAACACTTTGCATCAGTTAATTATTTCCAAGTCGCAGCCACTGCAGCAGTATTGTTTACTGTAGCAGCTTAAAATAAGCACAGTATCTTTGTAGACAATAATTTCCTTATGAGACTTCTGTGAAGTGAAATTATCTGGATGAATGTTTCAGACTTGAAGAGTAACGGCTCACTTCAGACAGAACAAACCATTTTCAAGTTGATGTCTGAAGAGAGAAAACTGCGGTTCTCTCAGCGGCTTTAAAGAGCCGACTACTGACCTACAATGACAAGTTATTGTCATCTCCAGTTAGTGGAGATGAAGGAGTCTTGGAGCTGCCATGTAACTGATGAAGACATAAGAGGAAGACTGAAACCATAACCAAGGAAAGGTTAAACAAGTTTCATTAACATAAATCAGAATGTGCATGCTTCTAGTGGGGAAGGTGTTGTCCATCCTGAAGTTTATATATTCTGTTAGTCAATCGGGTCAGTAGCCTCAAGACAATGCTGCAGGGTTTCTTCTGCTCCCTCTGACCGTTTTTCACAGTTGGTTTTGTTACAGGTTGCCTCTGAACAAGGGCTTTACATTCTGATCAGAGAAACACTGATCTGATTTACCCAGAGGACGTCTGGCTTCATCAGACTGTTGAGCCTTTTGAGGCCCTAACAGATGAAGGTAGAAGAGACGACGCTCTGCAGACTGCCGATCTGCAGCATCTGATGCAAAAGATCTTAGTTTCCTCCAGCAGTCCAGCCAGCTCTGTTCCTTCTTGCTTATGCATCCTGGTTGGATGGTTTACTGTCCCCTCGCCGCTTCTCTGGGGCATTTAAGTCGACTGATTGTCCTGAAACATTGGAAGCCAACATGAGGACGCAGCGTTTCATCAACGTTTGCTTTAAAGCCAGAAGGTTCTCTGTCTCAGGATGTTTCTGAAGATCTTCCACCAACATTAAACTGGTCTTGTTGGTGCAGCAGATTCCCAGCGTTTCCAGTTTAACACCAGAAGCTGACAGCAGGCTGTCATTAGGGCTTCTGACCTTTCAGTGTTTGCTGGTCGCCCTCCGACAGTCTGCTGAAAATAAAGCTGCTCTACTCGCCTGGCTTCCTCAGTCTGATAAAAAACCACAAATGTTTCATTGTGGAAGAGGAAATGTGACCTTTCTGCTGTGCCAGATCACATTTAGTAAAGCAGTTTCTGTTTTGCTCCTAATTAGAGGCGCTGGCCGCTCTACCACATCAGCTCAGACTGAAATGACTCAAGAAATATTCTGTGTTTAAAAATAGCTGCTTTGAAAAGATGCTAGGTGACCTGCATCAAACATCCAGTTACCATGACGAGTTTCCACCCAATCAGGTCGCGTTTACAGATTTAATTAACTCAGGTTGACTGATTATGCAACAAGCTGTTTGTTTTTATTCCTTATGCATGTTGCTGTTCATCTGCGGCTTCAAACCTCATCAGGCAGATATTAGAAATAATAACTGACTGGATTCTGGTTCCTGGATAAGAGTGACGCCCTCACTTGGTCATTTTGATCTAAATTACTAGTTTAATTAATAATTGCCTAAGTAATTTTAGTTATTCATAGCTAAATGTAAAGCAGAACACATTATGAATAAACTCAACATGAATTATTCTGGCAACAAAAAGCAAATATTACTGGGTGTATGTATATATTTGAGCCTGTATTATAGAGGATTAATATTTATATCCAACTCTGTTTCATTCATTTATTCAGGAATAGGTTGAGGAAGAGTTTTCCCGTTTTCCCTCCAGCAGGATGTTTGAAACAACTTCCTGCTTCAGATGCAAAAACATTTCCATGTCTGACAAAAGCAGAAATAATTCCCCCGCTTCGGAGAAAACTCAAACACTTTTCTTTCAGGTTTCATTTCCTGTCCACGACTCACTGCTGATTTTACGATTCACTCCGTTTCTCCAGTTTGACACGTTACAGCAGAGGCACAGAAAACCAGCGTTCCCAGTAGAACGGGACAACTGGGAACCACTTCCTGCAGCAACAACGTCCTACAGGAAGGAATAAAACATTCATCGGCTTCATCACTGCGTTTCTGTCTGCTTATGCAGTAAACTGGGACGTTTTAACTAAATCTGGGTGAGAATCAGCCGGCAGGAGGAACGAGCTACGATCCGACATCAACCGGCCCAACTTTCCAAAAGCTTCACAGTAAAATCAGCCGGTAACGTTCCTCAGAGCCGCTTCCACCAAAATGTAACAATATCGAAAATCGGCTCGTATGAATATGGGTGAAAAAACAACAACGAATCTTTAGAAGTTTAAAATAGCAGCGTCCAAACTTTTTGGGCCAAAATTCTCATGAAGCAAAATATAATAAAAAGAAATACAATCACAAAAAATCGTGTTGAAATTTATGATTTTTTTATTTATATAAAAAAATCAGGTCAGTCAGGTTTTTTGTCGTTCCAAAATAAAAAAGGATTTTTCATATTTGAGTTATTAAAAGAAAGAAATCCAGTTTTTAAATTCTGTTTCCATTTCAGTTGTGATTAGATTCAGATTTGTTGGTAATAATTTTGGCCTAGTTAAAGCTCAAAGCTTCCCACTCCTCTCTGCTGCTCGGTCAGCTGAAGACGCTTTACGGAAATCTTACTAATTGAATAAATTGGCATAGAAACTGCAACAATGAGCTCCAGTCTGCCTGACAGACTCATCGCCTCTGAAACGTCGATGAACTCGACTTCCTCCTGCTGACGGTCAGAACAGGAAGTGGCTCAAACCTCGCCCTCCTCTTCCTCACCTCTTCAGATTCCGCTGAGACCAAAACTGAAGGAGTTCAATAAGTTGGTGGTTGTCCGTCAGCAGATCAGACAGATGATCAAATGTTTCGTCATCGTTTGTCATAAATTCCTTCCCATTAACGGCCTGCAGCCAAACGTTCACTTCCTGATGACTTTGGATCATTTAGATGTAAACATTATGCTGAACAGTTTCAGACACATTTCTGATCACTTCCTGGTTTAGAGCCAGTGTTGAATGTTTGAGTCTTTATTTTTATTTCTAATGTTTCCTTGCTAACAGTTTCATCACTTTATGTCTAACTTACAGTCGTTCTTGTACAATCCAAACATTTGGTGTTTGTTTGAGTTGGACTCGGATCTCAGAGCTTCAGGATCAGGCTGAGACGTTCTGGATCCTTCAAAATAAAAACCATCTTAATCACGAATCATAAGAATAAAGTCGGTTCATTAAATAAGCTGTAAGAACTGTTGACATGGTTTGACCTTTGAACTCTTCATGTGTAATTAAAGGCAGCAGCTTCATCTCAGCTAATGATTCGTTCAGCAGAGCTTCCTTTAGCTAAACCATGAAACAGGAAGCAGCTTCAGTATCAGAAGCACTTCCTGCAGACATAAACGCCTGATCCCAAGTTAAACAGCATCTGGGGTCAAAGTGCACAGCATTAGCGCTCTAACATTAGCTTCTGCTAGGCACCATGTTGTTGTAGCCCTTTAGCGTTAGCAGGACTGAAGTTTATGGTTAGTGCTTTAGGTTTAGCGTAGCTAACGTTCAGTTAGCGGTTCCATTCAGAGACCAAGACAGTCGGACCTCGTTTTATCAATACACACAAAAACAAATCAGTCCCAGGTTTTCATTTAGGGGCATCAGACTGGTGATGTTGGTGCGTGAGCTGCAGCCGGACTCTCACCTGGTGCAGGGCGCCAACGATCTTGCGTGCCTCCTGGAACACGGCCTCAGGGCTCCAGTGCTGGTTGATGAGCTTCAGGGTGTCTGCGAGGCGGTTGTGTTCCCGGAGCCACAGCGTATGCAGAACGATCAGAGGCAGGCCCTCGTTGACCCGGCCCTCTCCGGCCCGGAAACACTCTATCCCTCGGCCACGCCCTGCCGCGCCGCACGCCGACGGCGTCTCCGCTACGAAGGGCAGGTAAGGTCTGCCCTGCCGGTCCTGGAAGCGGCCGTTTACAGCCAGCTTCCCGCTGCGGCCGGAGAGGTCGCGGAGGTCGCTCTGCAGCGGCGGCGTGTGGCCGTACACCAGAGAGGCGTCGATGAAGGACGAGACGGCGTTCAGCTGCTGCCGCTGCATGCCGGAGCCGGACCTGGAGCAGCAGGCCGGCGTGGAGCGCTGGAACGGCATGCAGAGGGAGTCCTGGGTCTGAGAGCCAGACACACGCCACAATGTAATCAGATTACATATCGAACTCACTGATCTCAGAACGGATTTCAGTTCTTGGTGTTTGGAGCAGACTCACCTGGATGGGGAAGCAGGGATGCAGGTTTTCACACGATGTGCGGCAGTCCCGCTGCGTCCAGGAAGCGGCTCCGCTGAGGCTCTGCGGCGTCAGGGTCACATCGTGGTCGATGTACTGACCCCAGTCCGCCAGCAGCTGGGAGTACGCAGCGTCTGCGTCCTTACAGGAAGTCCTCACCACCTCCCTGCTGACACGCCGCGGCTGCACACACAACGCCGTCATCACACAGCCAATCAGCACTCAGACTGTCATTACAGCCAATCACAGAGCTGATTGGCTCTCTGACTGGCCAATCAGGCGAGAATACCTGGAGGTTAAAACCAGATAATTTAAAGCTGCAGTAACTTTTATAAAATTATTCTTTTACATGTTCGTTGAAATCGTCATCATGTCATGCAAACTAGAAACAACCAATCAGAGCAAGGAGGAGTGTCTTAGTGCTGTCAATCAACCCTTCTTGCTCTCTGCTGTACTGCAGCTAGCATAACCTGTTGTGGATGCTAAAGCTAGTTAGCATTACCACTCACGACGGCAGATAAACGGTTTTCCTGTGAGCCATTTCTTAGCTATTGGCACCTTTAGCAGCAAGTACATGAGGATGATTGACAGCGGTAGGCCCCACCTCCCAGTTCTGATTGGTTGTTTTTGCTCAGGGAGGAGATGGATGTTTTCACAGATCATCTGACTCAGACTGTCACAACAGGGTGAGTAAAATAAAAGCTTTAAGTGAAGCTGTAATTAGAGAAACACTCAGGATCCTCATTTCTCCTCCTGATTCGATAAAACGGCTCAGATCCTGTAACCAGACAGCAGCTGGTAGTTATTTACTGAGTTTCTCCTCAAACCGATGGCGGTCTGGACTGAGGAAGAGAACCGCTCCCCACCGTTCATCTGAGCGGCTCGTATTCATTTCAGCCAATCGTTTTCTGCCTGTCAGTCTGGCTCATAATCCAGCCGGTTTCTGTGGGCCTTATCAGCCGGAAGCAGGCCGCGGAGCCAACCGGACCGCCACCCTGGCCCGGCTCTACCTTCACTCAGGTTACCGGGGGAAGCTGGGATCCGTGATGGAGCCGCTGGGGGTCCCAGCCTCTGGGTTCCTCCTCTCCGTCCTCATATTCAGCTGGAAGCCATCGGACCAAGGCCGTGTTGGCGGCGCCCCAGTCAGGATTCTGTCTGACAGAACGAAGAAACCGGCTGCTCCGCTTCAAACCGACAGATTCGGCAGGAAATTTTTCAATCTAAATGACATTTAACCCGATTCATCCTGACAGAACGCAGGAAAACTGTAAGAACAGCTAATCACCATAAACCTCCGTCAGCTACAGAACATTAGCATGCTAACCCTTTCATATTTCCCATCAGCCACTTCAATCAAAGGATGATGATCATTTTTCAAGATGGCTGCCATATTTGAGCCTTTTAAACTAGTTATTGTCATAAAATGTTCCCCATTTTCTTGACTTTATGAACTTTATGTCTCAAGTATTTTCTACTTTGGTTGTTGTGTTGATAAAACTAACTAATGTTTTATGTGTTTAGCAGTTTAGGGTTAGCGCCTGCTAACTTTTTATATGTTTAGCAGGCTAACACTAATGTTCACAAGTTTTTAAAGTGGTTAGCCAGTTAGCAATAGCTTATGCTAATTGCGTTATGTTTTAGCAGTTTAGTGTTAACTCCCAATATTTTTTAGGTGTTTAGTGGTTTAGTGTTCGTTTCCAATCACTCTGGTTGTTTTTTGAGGGGTTAGCATCAAATGCTGGATTTCATTGGTGAAACCCTTTAGCTTGTCTGTCCTAAAATCTGAAGCTGGTAATTTATTTCAAAAGAACAGCTGAAAGCTTCACTTTTACTGAGTTTTACTCCACATTCAGTTGTTATTTCTCTTTGCTGTAATAATAAAATCTCCTTTTGTGCGGTTGTGCTACCTGTTGTTGCAGACTCCTGAGATGCTGCGGTATTTGTCATGATGACTTCCTTCACAGACAGCTGGATCCGTTTCAGTCGGACACTGAGACAGCTCTGCAAGCAGCTCCAGGTTTTCCTGTGACAAAAGCTCTGACATGAGCAAAAAAAAAAAATGAAGTCACTGCAGCTCAGCAAACGAGCGATAAAATGTCAGGCTTTATGGTTTCTATGTGATTTTGGTAGCACAGCTAGAAATGAAAGAAACTGATTAGAACTACGGCCATACCTGATGCTGTGAAGTTCCTGTTGTATTTCTGCTTTGCTGCGTTTTTCAGGATCTGCAGGGCAGCGTGGAAAATCTCCCCGGACCTGGAAATCTCCTGAGTCTGAGGCTGGAAGTGAAACCTGAAGCCATGGCTGCAGAGAGGAGCTGCTCTCCGTCTGCGGACAGGAGTTGGATGTTAAAGCAGTTTCATTTTCAGGCTGTGTGGCCCGGTGGTTGTCTGGGCTGGGTACCTCTGGCTGGAGGCGCCGTCAGCATCCTGAGGAGACGAGACCAGAAAGTCTCTGAGGGACGAGGCTGAAAATGAATAACAGAACTTCAGACCTCGGAGCAGAGCCTACATATTTTAAATTAAAATGATTTACTTTCTTGATCTTGTGTTTCATTTTTCAAAATGGCCACCGTGGTTGTAACAGAGAATAAATGTTTGATCTAAAATCAGCAGCAGCAACTGCCAGTGGTGGGCAATGCTAACCAGATGGTTAGCTTCAATAACTAGCTGAACCAGAATCTCAGCTCTGCTAATGCTAAACCAACAGAACAACCAGCAGAAGCTAATGCTAAATCACTAAACAGAAAAAATTGTGGAAGATGCTGATCTATTATAAAAAAATAAATATGATCAAAAAACAGAATATTATGCTTTTAAATCTGGATTATTTTCTTCACTTTTTTCACATTTTTCATTTTAGGACTTTAATTTGGCTGCTAATTAAAGTCTGCAGGAAATTAGATTAAATATTTAATATTTGAAACTTAACTAAACTTTTTAAATTGAGACTCAAACCTTTATAAATATATATACACTGCTCAAAAAAATAAAGGGAACACTCAAATAACACATCCTAGATCTGAATGAATGAAATATTCTCATTGAATATTTTGTTCTGTACAAAGTTGAATGTGCTGACGACAAAATCACACAAAAATCATCAATGGAAATCAAATTTATTAACCAATGGAGGCCTGGATTTGGAGCCACACACAAAATTAAAGTGAAATGTTCCCTTTATTTTTTTGAGCAGCATATATATAAAAAAATGAACGTTTTCTTTCTCTTGCTGCAAAAAACAAATTTCATATGAAATATTTACTCACAGCTGAGCGTGGAAGGAGTCGGTGGAACGACGCAGACCAACATCACCAGAAGAGACAGATGGAGACATTTCTTCGTCTTCATGGCTCCTCTGCGTCCCGGCAGCAGACGCGTCTTTATGTGAGACCAGACAGGAAGTGCAGCGGGATGGAGACATGCAGCGGGTCAAAGGTCACAGCACCTGACTCCAGAGGGGCTCTTCATTTCACATCACCGAGCTGACTATTGTTTTTACCTCTGCACGTTTCTGAGGAGACATCTTGATGGGCCGTTACCGTGACGACGCTGCAGGAAAACATGGCGCCGCAGTTTCAATCCGCGAGTCGCTCTCAAAACAAAAACATCTCGAGGAGCAGCACTCTGGATTTCTACAAGTTTTCTTTCTCTGGCTGCTTCCAGAGCAGTGACGTGGGTCAGGGGAGGCAGAGCCTCACCTGTCATCATGGAAAAATAATAATAAAATCATTTATATTGCTATTTTCACCCTGTGGTTTGTACTATAAAGTACCTATTTTTTTTACTTAGCTTAACCAATTCCGATTAGTTTTTTCTTAAAAATCGCTGGATTTTCGCATTTTCCCATTCAAATGCTCAGAAGCGAAGCCGGTGAGGCAGCAGGAAGCTGAGCCTCACCTGGACTGATCAACCTCTGGCTGCCATTCTATGAGAGCAGGTCCTCCTGTCTGTACGCCGGCAATGAAATGGCTAAGAAACATTTAATATATGGACTGATTTTCCGTGATTTAGCTTATGTATATAATGTACAGTGTTTTTTGTCACCAACTGTGTGTGTATCGTGTTTTGTGTGCGGAGGAGCGATCAGAAACGGCAGAAAACAGACTCCAGGGGAGGCAGGCAGTTCTCTTGCCTCATGGCAGGGGGCGCTCATGATCCCAGATATTGTGACTGCACAACTGCAGAGTAAGACACAGTGAGCTAGCCATGGAGCTAGCCACACAGTAAATAAGTAAAATACAGCGATATATTTGTTTTCTTCCCTCTTCCGACGTCAACATGAAAAACTACATTTCTACAGTTAAACAGTTTTCTAAAGTGGATTTTCAACTCCTGGAGATAATAACTAAAGGAAGACCAACACCGGAGCTGAAGGTTTTGCTTCGAGACAGTTTGATGATTCTCAGACGGAGTAGAAAAGACATGAGGATAGACTTGGCTTTGGATGAACGGAGATTTCTGTGCAGAATTAGCGGTGCATGGATTGCATTGATAAGTAAAGGTAAGACAGCAATAAGATGTTTTTGTTTAGTTTTTTAATGAAATGTGCGTTTTGTGGGCTACAGTTTGTATGTTTAAATAATTCAGTAAAGTAGAAGCGGTTTATGTGAGAAATTCTGTTCCCCTGATAAAATCTGTTCCCCCTCTATAAAATGGAAACAAATTAATTTACCTGCAAGTCTTTTACTGTGTTGATTCCTCTCATCATCAACAACAAATCCTGCAAGTTTGAAAACATTTGCTAATTTTTTGCCAAAGTTAGGAGGGGGGAACAAAATATTTTAGCTCTTTCAGCCACCTGAAATAATATGTTCCCCCTACATAAAATGGACAGGTACAGTGAATTAATTTCTTTACCTAAAATGTGAATCATTAAATGAAGCTGTTTATTTCAGTTTGCAGAAAAAACTCCTAGCAAAAGTGGTTGTGGATTTTTCCAGTTTCCACTGCGGCGTCTACAGCATGAGGTTTACATTGCTGTGAGATTATTCTTAACAGTGGTGATTATAACATTAATATTCTTATTTTGAGTGTTAATGAAAATTTTTATCATGACTATAATTTGTATGTTTTGATAAAAAAAATATGTACTTAGCCAAAACTTAATACATCAACATGTGAAAACAGTTATTTATTTATAGTCATTTGTTTCCATTTTATGTAGGGGGAACAGATTTTATTAGGCGGTTAAAATATTTAGTACCCACATCCTAACTTTGGCAAAAAAAGAGCAAATGTTATGAAAATCACAGGATTTCTTGTTGATCACAAGGGGAATTAACACAGTAAAAGACTTGCAGGTAAATTAATTTGTTTCCATTTTAAGGGGGGGAACAGATTTTATCAGGCTGGTGAAATATCCATTCTCTCCTCTTCTCCCCCATAACTTTGGGAAATAAAAAGTAACTGTTTCCAAATTCTCAAAAATGATGTGTGATAGCATGCTAGACATTTCCTTATTTTTCTTATTTATCATTAGAACGGGATTGACCAAAAAGTTTACACTGTGATCTTTTCAGGAAGTCTTTATTTTTGTGCCCTGCTATCGGCCAGCTTCCCTCCTCCTTTATCAGAAATGAAAAATTATAAATGCACACTACATGTTGGAAACCTGTGTTTGTTGACTGACTTTTATTTGTGAGGCTTAAGAGACAAAAGCTGAAAAAAAGATCGATTCTCTTCGCGTTTAAAATAACACAAAACAGCGTAAAAAGACCTCCACACCAGACCTCGTTTATTTATGTATGTATTTTTATTTTGATAGCTGCCGATTAAACTGAAAGTTACATTGACATGATTACATGAGTAGTTTTTACCGAGAAATCGATCAGAAGCGCCGTGAAAATGGTCAAATCCGCCGGATCCACTTCTCTGGCTGCAATGCGCGCTCCCGACACAGGGGGGCAGAATTTCTCACAAGAGCTGTAGCTAATCTACCACAGCAATTATTTATTAATAAAACATTAAGCCTAAAACATACTACAACAACAGATTGAATGTTCTGTTCTGTGGATGACACGTAAAATATTAGTCTTTTTGCCCCCCAGCGAAATTTCCGTTCGTCCAATAACATGCATGGTGTCTGTAGTCGTCAGAGCCTCACCAGCAAAGAACCTCACCGCACGTCACTGGTCCAGAGGATAAGAAGCCGTCCAGAACCAGCAGAGCTGAGGAGCTGCAGCTGGTTAGAAATTCAGCTGCAACAGCAGCAAAGGAAACAATAAATAAATGAAAACAGAATAAAGACTGAAAAACACGGTAGGGCATTGATTCAACACAAATGGTGTGTAGTTATTGGCAGCTACTCTGGTCCAGAGGAATGTGGGTAAAATAAATAAAAAAAAATGTGTATCTGAGCATTAAAAAGACAGATTATTTATATAAGTATGAAACTGGAACAGCAGAGATTATATTCCGAATTAAAACCTGTTCAGCACCAGCAGGGGTGTGAATACTTATCGAGTTCGTTTGGAGCGGGCGGTTTAGAGTCCAACAGGTCAGGCAGGCTGATAAAAACACAAACTAAATCCTACAAAATAAATTAATCAACATTAATCCGTCTGTGGGCTAAAAGCTAAAGGCTAGCTGCTTTTAGCACAACAACAGTCTTTTCCAGCGTCTCATCAGATCGGCGTGAAGCAGAAATTAACCCCCAACGGGCCAGAGGAGCCTGCTAGCGGCTGTCGTCTGTGCGTCAGATTAACTGCCCTACTGGAAACGCATGAATACAGAGGTTCTGGCCGGAAGGTTTGCATGGGGAAAAATATTAAAATTTTCCTTATTGATTCATCGAAATGAATGTGTTAAAGACCCGACCATAACTGAAACACAGCACCAGAGGGAGAACCGGGGGAGCAGGGAGCATCTTGGCAACGTTAAATCAGATGTTTAACAGGAAATGGAGACCGCAGAGTTCATGTGATGCGTTCATGAACGTAGGAACATCAGTTGCTGCTGCGTTCAGGCTTAAAGTTCTGAGAGAGATGCGGCGACTCGGCGTATCCATCACAGCGGAACTATTTATCCGAACTACAACTGGACTACAGCCGAACTACAACTGGACTACAGCCGAACTACAACTGGACTACAGCTGTAGTTACGGCGGATCGGTCCTGTGACGGCTGGCTGGATCTGGAGTGAACGAACATGTTACCATGGAAACTCCTCCGTCATCACTGGCGGAGCAGAGTGCTTGAAGGTGATGCGGGGCGTGACGCTGACAAAACCTCTTGATGTGATGACGTCATCAGAGCATCAGTCTGGGTTACCTAGCAACACATCAGGCCGGATGGCGGCAACAAGTTCAGCTTCAGAGCTTTAAACTAACTGCAAAGAATTACAGCATTTGTTTATAATATTAATAAATCAACATCCAGTCAGTGAAAGTTTCTGAAAGATGAAAAGCAGCACTGAACCTTTCTGATTTTAATGTTTACGTGAAAATAATAATTGCTGCAGCAGCCGGAGCTGGTAATCAGGAAGATTCAATAGTAAAATATAGACTCCATAAAAATGGTGGATATAGCATTAAATAAGAGCCATAGAATAAAAATAGGATGTCAAAGTTTTCATGAGGCGAATAATCTGCATAACATGACCAACATGTTCTCCAGATTATAAAAGCTGGTTACCATGAAAACATTAATATGATTATTTTAAAGACATCAGAATCCAGATTAATCTGGTAAAACAACAAAATGCTGACGGTTAAAATTAAAGATCAACTAATAACTTAGTTTAAGTTATTAGTTGAGTTTACTAACTTAAACTGTTATTCTCAGAATAAAATCCAGAATATTTTATGTTAATAGTAGTTATGTGTAAAACTGAGAAATAACAGCAAACAATAACAAATTTTTATAAAGATAATTCACAAGTAAAAAAGCAACGGAGCTCCATTTTAAAAAATGGAGCAGTTTTATAAATATAATATAATTAATGTCAGCAATAAGCAGATAAATATGAGCTACAGGCAGCTGGTCTGTAAAGTGGTTTTCTTTATTGAAACAGCAGAAAATGTGATTTATTGGTGAAGCCTTGAATATTAATGAAGCATCGAAAAATGAACAGTAACAGTGAAATTTTATATAAAAGTGTTTAATATTCTGCCTCTGCTGGCTGGAACCAAGTAGAAAACGAGTCGCTCAGATCAGCCAATCAGACGGAAACATCTCAGCTAAAAACACAGACGGGAAGAAACGGACACCGATTCCCGGTTTGTCTCCCAGCCAGATGAAGAACAAAGTCCAGAACCAGCAGAGAGTTCTAGCTGAGGCGGATCCAGCTGGTTCCGTCTGACCCAAATCAGTCCCAGGAGTTCAGCAACATGAACCCATCTGGCCTCTTAGCTGGAACTGATGTTTCCTCCACCGACGGTCCAGAAAGTTCCCGTTTGATCCCAGATTTATTCATCCTGCTGCCAGATTGAAGCAGCTCTGCACTGGCGGCAGCGCCTTCCTGTCAGCTCTGTCTCACGTTGCTTCCAATGAAATAAACTCTTTCAGCTGATAAAGTCTTCATGATGAATAAATGTAAACATTTGGAAAAACAATTAAAATGTTTGTTTTAAAATCTAAATAACTAATAAACAGCCACTTCCTGTTACAGCTTTTAGCTTACTAATATTAATAAAAATCATTTATTATTATGACAAGTATTGCACTGTAATTACCTGGCAGTAATAACCTGCAGCTAGATGTTAATAATTAATGTATTAAATAAACCAGAATTATTATTTTATGATGTAATAATCAGCAACATTAGACCAGAAGCAGCTGCAGTTTCTATTTAAAAAGTCTGAATTTTACTGATGAATCAGCATCAAATCCATATTAATGTTTGATTATTTGCTCTCTAGTTATAATTTTATTAAGATATTTCATGATATGACCCAATAATTAGTTTTATTTTGCATCTTTATTCCTCGCTGCTGTAACAGGAAGTGCTCTCCGACCCAAACTGAAAATATTCACCGTCATGTTCCTATCTGGATAAAAACCGTCTATGTGAGAATAATCTACCTTTACAGAGGTTTACAGGAAAGCATCCAGGAACAGGAACGTTTCTGGTGAGCGACAGGAACAGGAAGTCTAGCTGCTGATGTGTGGGGCGAGGCTCTGGCCGCACAGGAAGCCGGGCTCCATGGACGCCACCTTGGCAGCGATGAAGGAGTGGATGCAGTGGAGGACCGCCGTCAGGTTGGCAAACTCCAGTTCCTGACAGGAGAAGAAGAAGAATCACAACATAATCAGAACTCAGGATTTTACGTTTTAAATTTAATTTAGTCACCATTTTTCTTCACAAAACGGAAGAAATTTTACTTTATTTCCATTTGAAACACCAGGCTACGATGACTCCTAGTGCTTTCTGCAGTGAAAATATAAAATCCTCTAAAACTCCAAAAATCACTTATTCTAATAGTTCAATTATCAAATATCTGTCAATGCGCCAAGGAGAAACCATCTTAGAACCACAGCAGAAACTAAAAGTTTGTCTTCCTTATTTCTGGAGGTTCAGCCAATCAGCATCAAGGAAAACTAAAGCTGCTCCTGGATTGGCTGCTCTGTTAGCCAATAGTGTGTCAGCTAGCATCGCTCAATTATTTACATTAGAGCATTTTAGATATTCTCTATGAAAGGTTCCACAGTATAAAAAGAGAAATAATAAACATCTCTTTGTAAATATATTCATATATAAAGTCTTACAAAAAAGACAAAAAAGTTAAACAGTAAAATTTTTACTACTATAGTACATTTTGAGCATTTTACTTCAACAAACCAGTTTAATGTTAAAAAACATTTTAGCATTTCCAACTATTGTCCTACAGATTAAAAAATGTGATGAGGGTAGTTAATAACTAATTTACTCTAAAATCAGAGAGAAACCAGGCTTTCTTACCTTCATTTCTATTTGGTTGCTGTCAGCGTTCTTAAAGAGCAGCTTGACTCGGGTTTTTCCGTCGTCAGATGAGCCTTTCAGCTGAGAGAACTTGTATCTCCACAGAACAGCCTGCAGGAGGAGAGCCGGGTTAATACTTAACGACTTACCGTTTCAGCACCGAGACGCTTTAAAAACCCAGAGGACAACAACCAGGGGGACGCTGGTGAATGACTGCTGCACCGTCGCCATAGATACCTCAGCCAGGAAATAATATGGCTGGAGGGCAGCAGGAAGAGGAAGTGGATTACCTTTGAAGTCACATCTGAGCAGGTGAACCCGGATCCGAAATCCAGCGTGAAGCTGAGAACGCTCCCCTGGCTGCTGCACATGTAGCTTTTAGACTGAGGAGGAGAAGAAGAAGAAATGGACCGCCATTAGCCAGCTAACCGCTTCTCTAGCCCAGCTAGCACCGCCATTAACCAGCTAACTGCTTCTCTAGCCCAGCTAGCACCGCCATTAACCAGCTACCCGCTTCTCTAGCCCAGCTAGCACCGCCATCAACCAGCTACCCGCTTCACTACCCCAGCTAGCACCGCCATTAACCAGCTAACAGCTTCATTAGCCCTGCTAATGTGGATCTTAAACAATAAAAAGTAAACAGTAAACTGCTTAGCTGAACAAAAAACATCAACCTCAACTATGTTTAAAGTGGCAACTAGCGACACATCTAGTAACTTTATCGGTAAAATGACTTGTGGCAGATCTAGCAACTTAAAAAAAGCAACTGTTGATGACTTTTTCAAAAGTAGCTAGCAACTTTTTCTCACAGAAAAGTAAATGGCAACAGATCTAAACTCTTTTTCTAAAAGTGACGAATCATTTGAAGTGAGATGGTTTTCTACCCAAACGCAGCGCTGTGTAGGCTAACGCTAACCAAGCTGCTCAATGGCAAAAACGAACTGTAGTACCATGGCTCAACCCATAGAGGGCAACACAGTTTTAGAAATTTACCCACAAATGTCACAATTTGGTCAGAAACATAAAGACAAAATTTAGTTATTTCATCAAAGAAAAGCTGATTTGGTGTTTAGTGACACTTTAAGCTTCTGAGACAAAATGATCCTGAAGTAAAATTTAATTTTTAGTAAGTGTACATAATTTAACGTTCATCCGTGAATCATGAAGCTCCTCAGAATTACTGTTCCTCTTTGTTCCTCAGCCTCTTTCTGCTTCATCTGGAGAGCGGAAAGCAGATTAATAATAAAATTAATTATTGAGACCGATTATTACCATTTGGCTCAATTATCTTTGTTGATTGTGAATTAATTTTAATCCTGAAAAACAAACAAATGTCCTTCAAATTATTTTAATTTAGTAAAGAGCAATGAATGGAGGAAATTCATCCTTCAGATTTATTTTAATTATTATAGCATTTTATTATCCGTACAGAGGCGTAAAACATGAAAACAATTATGTATTTAAGATGTAGATCATTTTCTGTGACGATTCAGGTCAGAAAACCTGAACATGTGTAAAGACTCCTCAGTCTGTCGGCAGCAAGAAAAGATTGACTGCAACAGATCCTTATTGGTTATGATAATCAATAAGGAAACATTAAATAATTAACAGGCTACAGGACTGAAAAAAACAGAAATGAAAATCCTTAAACACCATCACCCAGTGAAACCAGTAACACCTCTGCAAAGTAACTGGTGAAGAACAAAGTGGAGGTTAAGTCTGCCAGAAACTTGTCGATAAATCTGATTAATATTTCTGTCAGTAAAATTGTTCAAACCGATCTGAACGGGTTTGAGGCAGCAGCTAGCCAGTCAGGCTCCTGTTTGGTTTTGTTTCTTGCGTTGCGGCTTGATTTCGGGCCGCATCGTCTCCTCGGCTGGAAGACGTCCGGCTGTTCGGATTCCTCTCTGTGTGTTCTGTCCTCACACACACACACCTACACACACACACACACACACACACACACACACACACACTCTGAGGAGGCCTGGAGATTTTAATTATGGAGTGGAGTGAGAGCGGCAGCCAGGCAGGACTTGAGCCATGAAGGAGCAGGAAGCCGCTGCTGCTGCTTACTGTCACCAGGAATGAGACGCTGGGTTGTGACTGCGCTTCACTAATTGGAAAGGATTTAGCAACATTTCCTCTTCAAGGAAATCTGCTTAGCACATTCTGACAGGACTGGATGAGAGCCGGAGCCCAGAGATAAAACCAGGAACACAAACATCTGCTCTCACTCCTGAAGCAGAAAAAGGTTTTCAGTTAAATGTGTGTTTGATTCCAGATCAGCATTTTTATACCAGCTTCAGTTCCGTGACCAGGCATCGCTGAGGCTTGCTTTGGTTTTGCATCATGCAAACATTTGATTCCTCAGTTCAGCAAGAACTTTGGAATGCAGAATAAATTCATAAAGTTGCCGTCTCATTAAATGCAGAAACCTGGAGAGCGGCAGAACCACGCTTCTGACGGATCCGGTTAGCCGGCTGTGTCTGCTGCACGACTTCATGTTCCTCCTCAGATTAAAACTCTCTGCTGGCAGAACGGACCAGAACCGAACCAGAACATTCTGAGGCGGTCTGACAGGAACCTCTGCATGGTTTCTATCAGAGGCTGTGATGCCGAGTTACAGCAGAATCACTATAAGCATCTTAAAGCAGCAGAGTTTCTGTCTGTCCACTCTGTAGGCCATAAACATGTCCAGGGTTAGCTAAAATGCTAATGCTAGCTGAAATACTAAAGCTAGCTAAAATGCTAAGGTTAGCTGAAATGCTAAGGGTAGCTAACATACTACATTTCGCTGAAATGCTAAAGCTAGCTAAAATGCTATGGTTGGCTGAAATGCTAAAGCTAGCTAAAATGCTATGGTTGGCTGAAGTGCTGAGGTTAGCTGAAATGCTAAGGCTAGGTAACGGAAATGCTAAGGTTAGCGGGAATAGAACAAACTGAACAGTTTAGGAGATGTCTGGATTCGTTTCAGGTTGAACTGGTTCTGTTTGCTGAACCGGTCCGCTCTGCCTGCAAGCCAGCGCTCACCCCGACTCGCTGCACTTCCAGGAACACAGCCCTCTGGAAGGACTTGTCCCAGGTTGCCAGGTCTGAGGCCAGCTCCACCCTGAAGGTGTGGCTCTGGCCGTGGCCCACCAGGATGCTGAAGCAGAGCGGGTCGCCGTCCGGCTGCTCTGGGGAACCATGCAGACCCAGGAAGAGTCGCGCCTGCAGCCAGCAGTCCTCAGCTAGCCACAGCTGCAGCAGGAGGGGAGAGCATCACCTGATCAATAACCAATAAACTGAAACTTATTACATGATTTATTACGTAATTCTTACCATATGTATAAAACGTCGCAGTGTCAACCCAAATATTTAGCTAATATTCAAATTCACTTGCCAATAACAGGAAGTGGACTACCAAAATGAAAGCTGGTTGTTCAGAACCTCTTTAGCATAGTTTCTTTTCCTGTTTTCTTGTTTCCTGTTATGATAATCTTGTCAAAATAAAAGCTGATCCAGACAGTCAGTAGCAGAAATGTTTGATGGATTCAGTTTTAGCTTTTATTTTGGTAGTCTGCTTTCTCTTATTGACAAGGTAAATTAGCATATTAGCTTTAGCTTGCTATCTAAATGTTTAGCTTGCTAGTTTCAAACTAAGTATATTAGCTAAATATTTTACTCCAAACTAATGTTTAGCTTGGTAATAAATATTTAGTTTGAAACTGTAACTTTCATAAATAAATGAAATGAAACACGGCTCTGGTTTCGGTTTTTCCACAGAATAGATCCTGATTTACGGATCACAGCGAGAGCAGGGAAACCGACCCGGCACTGATCCGACTCACCTTATGAACCTTGAAAAGAACCTCATAGAGGTTGTATGTAGTTTCAGGTTTTCCCCAGTCGGTGGCGCCGACCTGAGAGAACACCAGAAAGTTTGATGAGCGTCAGAAACGAAAACCTCTCTGACCTCCGTCAGTTAAGATCCTGAATGGCGTTCCGGCTCGGAGTTGTTGGTACCGGCGGCCGTCTGAAGATATAAAAATACGGCCCTCTCAGCGCCAGGAACCTGAAGGCCGAACTCCTGCAGGGGGCGCTGTTCTCTGGAGCCTCACACACCCAGCCCATGTGGACGATCTGAGAAAACGGTGAATACTTTATTACAGCAGAAATCAACATGATGCAGATGTTACAAACGGAGAAAACATTTTTCACCTCTGACTTTCATCTAAAGATTAAATGAACTTTTAATAATCTGAATATTTTATGACTAAATCCAGTCAGGAGCGATCTGACTGGACAGCGAGCAGCTGCTTACCTGATCATCAGAAGAAGAGGATTTATTCAGCATTTTAATCTGCAACAGAAACAGACATGAAGTTATCAAAGTGTCTCATTAACAGCTTTTATTCCTAAGATGCAGTGAGGGTCAGCTTCCTGTTCCAACATCTAAACCAAGCAAAGGTCAAATCTGGAGCAGATCTGCTGATTTCTGATTCAGGCAAGAAAACGTTCAGAGTATTTGGCTCCGCCTCTTTTGGGGGCGGGATTACTGAGATTAACTTTCACTAATCTGGATTTTCTGATCCGTTTCTTTCCGGGTCGTTCTGCTCTTAGATCGGATCGCTGTCTCCACCCACAGAGTCTATTTGAAGGCTGCAGGTCATTAAAAGAAGCGCTCCCGTCTCTCCAAAAGCAGCTGAACAATTAGATCCCGATTGGCCGTTTAGCAATCACGCTCCTGGTGTCACTAATTAGCCGTGAATTAACGAGCTTTAAACATGGCAGCTGTGAGCAGAAGCAGCAGGACTGGATCGTCAGAATAACCAGAGAGAGATGAGGAAATGACCGAAGACGTTCCATCAGAGCCTCGTTAACAGACACATCAGACCCAACGAGCCGATCTCAGAGCTCCGATCTGGACTCACGCTCTCCTGCGTCAGCTTGCCGATGTTCGCAGCGATCGCCTGCAGCCAGTCCGAACTTTCTGCTGCCGAGCAGAACTGCAGGACGCTGGAGCTGGACACATCCGGGGAGAACAGCTCGAAGCAGTTGGACCTGGAGGAGGGGTCAGAGGTCAACCGGAACAAACAGCCGCAGTTATCTTAGAAAACAAGCAGATTTTGATCAAAACGTAATAAAAACATTCAGAGTTTCAGGAAGAAGAAAACAACGAGCCAGCGACTCTGAGCTGAAATAAACCCAAAAGTGCGACCTATGACCTTCATCAGACTACCTGCAGACACTCTCAGGTAGTCTGCAGGTCATGGATGGCCTAGCTAAAGTTCAAGACCCAGCTGGATTTATTTTCCTCTGCTCCTGTTAAACTCCTCCAGGTGTCTTCAGCGTCATGGAGGCTAATGCTGTAGCAGTCAGTCTTGTGGTGGTGGAGAAGATGCCTCTGACTAAAGATAGTCTTGACACACTAACATCCCGCAGTAACAAGTAATGGATGACTCCACCAGCTCTTAGCTCGCTCTGCTAAGCCACCTCCTTTCCAACTCTGGCTCATAATGACGGTTTGCGTGTCGGGGATGCTAATCAGCTGCTCCTGGTTGTAGAAATGATCAAACACATCAAAAGAACTATCCAAAAGTACAAAACTAAAATCTTCCTGCTGCATCCAGATCCAGAAGAAAAACATTGAACCAATCGGAGCTAACGTAGCGTAGCCAATGCGCCATGCTGCCGCCGTTAGCCGAGCTAAGCTAGGAGGAACTGCGACCGCCATTCCTTCTCCGTCTGTCTCAGCAGCAGAAGGTTAAGAGAACAGATTTACCAGCAGGATTAAATTTCTCCAGAGGGTTGATGAGGTCGTCTGAGGAGGATCACACTCGTCTGCAGATGGGGAAACTTTGTGACATTTAATTTGGGTTTTTTTCTCACTGCTGAGACCTTTGACCTCTCAGCAGGCAGAAGGAGGCAATAATCTGACGGCTCATTATTATTAACACATAACTGATCAGACAACAGGAGGACCAGTTACTGCTAAAGATGAGAGAGGGAGAGAGAGGAAGAGAGGAAGAGAGAGAGAAGGGGGGAGAGAGGGATTCTAGCTGGGTGTTAACCAGTAACTGTGTTTACTGGGTGGCTTATGAACCCAGGGGGAAGATGTTGGGATAATGTTTCTCCTTCTCATTCATCGTTTCTGGCTAAAAAAGCAGAAATCCTGGGATGCTGTCGGCTCTTTCTGGCTGAAATTATCTGGATCTGGATTATTTTTAGAGCGCTGCGAGTTTCTGAACAAAATGTTCAACAATGTCAGACGAAAGCAGCTCTGAGGCTCCTCTGTTCGGATGGAGACGGGCTGAAATGAATCCATCAGAATCGGATCGTAATCACACAGCATCTGCATCTCAGAGTGGCTGCTCTGACCTTTGAACCCGTTCTGTCTCTGCATCAGTGTCAGAGAGTCAAAGGACTCTGACCCCTAGAGGTCAATGGCTCGGCGCCGGCGCAGCTGTACCTTAGCTTATCGCTGCCGGCTCGCCGTCTGGAGACTCTGGCCATCCGCAGAGGCAGGCAGACGGCGTCCAGCCAGCGCTTCTCGTACTTTGGCTCATTCGCTGAGGGCGAAGGGGGCGGAGCCTGAGCAGAAACAGAACAACCAATCACCTTCCAGTCCAAACCATCGTCACCAACTCGTTATTATTGCTTACTGCAGGGTGGAAAACGATCTATACAATAACACTGGAGAAACTTCAAATATTAAATTAAATCAGTCCATTATGTTTAAAGTTTATCTGGCCGCACTAATGAGTTTTCTCTTTTTCCTTTAATGCATGTCGCCTGATTGGCTGCTGAAGCAGGTCATTACAAAAAATGTTCATCAGCTTTAAACTCTGAGCTCAGCAGAGATTTGACGGAATATCACAAATGAAATACTATCATCATCATCATCATCTTATCACCTGCAGCCCATATTTACAGACTGATCCGGTTCAATCCTTGATCTGTCAGCAACACCGGACCTCAATCAGTCTCTCAATCATTTCAGGGATTTATGGATTCATAACAGGAAGACAAAACGTTCCAGCGGCGCCCGATCTGGACTCGGGTCGGACTCTGGAGCCCCGGGAGGTTCTGCTCCAGCAGCTGGCAGCTGACCGCCAACAGGACCGCTACGCTAACTCTGAGGTCCCTCACCGTGTTGTTCCCGTTCAGATGGAAGCCGCTGTTGAAGAGCGGAGAGGAGGTCTGGTTCTGGTCCAGCCCAGGAGAACCTGGGCAGGAAAACAAGGAAATTAGAGGAAATTTCACCAAAATACAACAAAAACAGCAAAGATAAATCCTGGAGGGAAGTTCTGGTCCAACCTGCCTTCATCTCCATGGCAACACCATCAAGCTAAAACTCACTGTGCAGAACCACAGCAGCCATTTTACGGATGAACTACAGAAGAAAGTTCATCACTTTCAGAACCAAGAAAATCCCAACATGCTGATAAACATGGCTGCCGGTTCTGGTTCTGATTCTGGACCTCACTCTAGAACCCTGAAGTGTCTTCAGTCTGAGGCCTCTCCAAGTCCACTGTAACACAGACCTCTACAGGAGAGCCTTTCCCTAGAAACTTGGATGATCTGAGTTTCAACATTCCATCAATTATTGAATTTGATTCTAAAGGTTCCTTCATCTGATCCGGATCAGAAACTCAGACTGAAGAAGGAAAAGGAGAGGTTGACCAATCAGGAGCCGTTACCGAGCGGCAGCTTCAGAAAGGACGGGACTTCACTCAGGTAGCGCACGGTGATGGTGACCTCATCGCCCGCAGTTCTCAGCAGGTGAACCTGTTACAAACCAGTTCAAATCCAGTTAGAAACCAGTTCAAATCCAGTTAGAAACTAGTTCAAAGCCAGTTCAGACCCAGTTACAAACCAGTTCAAATCCAGTTACAAACCAGTTCAAATCCAGTTAGAAACCAGTTCAAATCCAGTTAGAAACCAGTTCAAATCCAGTTAGAAACCAGTTCAAATCCAGTTAGAAACCAGTTAGAAACCAGTTAGAAACCAGTTCAAAACCAGTTAGAAACCAGTTCAAATCCAGTTAGAAACCAGTTCAAATCCAGTTAGAAACCAGATAGAAACCAGTTCAAATCCAGTTCAGATCCAGTTAGAAACCAGTTCAAATCCAGTTAGAAACCAGTTAGAGAATCAGAGGGAAGAAAACGAGCAGCTGTCATGGCGGCCATGACGCTCATCAGCTGCAGGAGGGGAGAACAGATGTTCATGGTTGTGATGATGATGAAGATGGCGGTGATGAAGATGCTGAACAAAGAGCCAAACTGGACCAACTGAACTGAAACATCTGGAGGAGATCCACCAGAACCAGCTGAGCCTGGTTCTGGTGGATCCAAAAAAAAAAACAGATTCTCATTTTCTACGATTCAGGATTTAAAAAAAGAATCAAATCTGCCGTCTGTCGGCCTCCATTTTGTACGCAGGTCAGTCTGATGAGCGACGCCAAAATGAGTTGGCAGACCTTCAACACGTGTTAAAGAAATGATGTGAATATGAGTTTATTAGCCATTATTATTATTGATGGGTAGAAATCAAACTCACCACTTCCTGGTGCGTGCAGCGCTCCACGTTAATCCCGTTAACCTGCAGGAGAAACAGAGCAGGCGGCCATGATGGAGGAGTTACAGTCAGCTTACCTGCAAACTGAATGGGATGAAATGATGATTTTATGGACGAGGAAACGTTTCCAGGTTCAGAGCGACTGACGGATCTCCCAACCTAAAAATCCCAAAAACAAGAAAATCTGATCTAAAAACATTTCAGTTTTACTTTAGTGTCTAAAGCTGCTAAACTTTCCGTCTGTTATGATATTCAACACCATCAGTTGGTTCTTAAGACCCACTGCGGAAGCTCTGACGGGCCACTGGTGGCTCCAGAGCCGCAGGTTGAAGACCCTGAGGAAAAATGTTGAATTTCTCCATGTTTGTTGTATTTTAATATGAGAAATGATTTGATTTGTTTCTTCATAAATTAACAAATATGATCCATAATAAGCTCCATGATCAATATTATTATTGATTCACTGACTGTTCTGTAGAAACAACCAAAGATATGAACATAAATGAACATATTAATAAAAACTGGAACATTATGTAATTACTGCCAAGTCCAGTCAGTTTCTGATGATGAACAGCCTGAGCCTCATGATCCACCGCTTCCCCTCAGACAACAGGAAACGGACGAGGCGAAGCAGGAAGTGATGTACTGACCTGCAGCACGGCGTCCCCGACGAACAGTTTCCCCGTCTGATCAGCTGTGGGTAAAAGGTCAGAGGTTAACTTAGCGGTTAGCTAACGGTAATCATCTGTATATGAGGCCGTCTGTCGGAGGTTCTGTTCCGGTTCTGGGTCGGTAGTGGTATCTAACCCACAGAACCTTTCCACAGAGCATGTTAATGCCATTCGCCGTTACTATGGCAACGCTGTACAGCTGACTGCCAGTTCTACCGCAGCAGACAGCCTGACTAATCAACAGCTGCTTTAGTAGAAAATATTAGAATCATTTAAAGCATGTTTACATTTAAAGTTTGGTATTTTACCAGCTGATGTTTATTCTAGATAAAAACATTAATAAAGAAAATAATCAAGATTTAAAATCAGTGGATGAAAATCACAAAACATGGAAACAGAAAAACCTTCAGACCTGTAAAAAACTAACTGCAGGAGAAAAGAGAACAAAACTAAGTGCACCCCTAAAACCAAATGCACCCCTAAAACTAAGTGCACCCCTACTGCTCCCATTTAGGGAGAATTCTAATAAAATTCCCTGATTCATTTGTTAATACTGGTTAAGAACCAGTTCTACTGGAATATTCAGGTGTCCTAAAGGTCAAAGGTCATGACACCAAAACTGAATTACTGCTTGGAAGGAGGGAAACCTTTTCTGTCTAGAAACAAGATGGCTGCCGGTCTGAGGTTAGCAAATACCAGGCTACAGAAACAACGAGACACGTGATGGTATGTTTTGTCTTGGCACATTGGAATAAATCTACAACAGAATGACTGGAAATCAAATGGCCTAGTCAAAGTCCAGGCCTTTAACCCCGTAAAGTGAAGGTTTTCCTCTAGGAATGAATGTTTTCCTCTCTGTGATTCTGAAACGTTTTTACTCTCTGAACGTTTGTTTCACCCAGCAGATTAAAATCAAACCTTTTCTTACCGACTTGGTTCTTGAAGATCTTTGAAATGACGACGGGCACGTTGTGCTCTGCTCCACCCTGCAGAGCCAACAGGAAGGCGTTAGCTTTAGTGTTAGCTCCAGAGCTAGCCAGGTGACCTTCAGCTCACCTTGATGCTGAGGCCCAGACCGCCAGCCACCTGCCGTCTCAGGACTACAGTTCTGTGCTTTAGAAATGGGGAGTTTTTATTGGCAGACGGATTTTTTTCAGCAGGAAGTGAGCGTCGAGCAGCAGGAAGTGAGCGCACGGCGGTGACGGCGGGTGAACTTACGTTGGCTTTGGGCTCAGAGCCGTCGGTGCAGACCACGTCCAGCTTCTGGATGGTCAGAGCGTCTCTGCTCAGCCGCAGGCAGACGTCGAAGCTGTCGCCGCTCTCGCCGCTGCACAGCAACGCCACCCCAGATCGGCTCTGGAGAAAATCAGGAAAACATGTAGCTTCAGGACGACCGGAAGATTCTGCCGGTTTGAAACGAAGAACGTTTCACTGATACCGAAATAAGATGAATTAGATCAACTTACATCCTAACGTTGCTGATATTTACTGATATTTAGATTTCCCTCCATGAAGCGACGGCGACAAGCGGCAGCATCAATCCTGATGCTTCAATGATCAACAATATGGAGGAGCTGCTGAAGCAACACAACCATCATTATGGCGGTTTTGGTTGAACTGATCTCGAATCGTTTCTTAAAGAAAACTGAACTGATTAACAGAAACTCGTTAAAGTCGATAAGATCCTGAGTTTTTGTTTTTTGTTTGAGTTCATCCACATTTTGACTCATGAGAAGTTTAGTTCTAGCAAAACGTTTGCAGGGTCATCGTCATGGCAACGTGGGTCA
>NW_015113179.1:141727-142353 GCF_001443285.1 Poecilia latipinna | reverse complement strand
AAGCAGTTCCTGCAGGGCCTCATCCTGATGGGTGAACTCTGGCCCGGCTCCGGCTCGGATCGCAGCGGAAACAGATGTATAAATAATTTCATAGAACATGACTGAAGGTTTCAGATGAGGAGACGCTGCAGGATATTTGCCAGCAGAGTCCGAACACAAGAGCAAAGAACCTCAGCATGAAGTCTGACCGCCTGTCAGGCCAGAGCAGCGATTTGGGTCAAACCTGACGGACTTTCAGTCTGCGCTGGAGAAAACCGCAGCTCCTCTGCGCCTTCACAGTAATCTGGATTTGGACCTCATCCATGCCTGGTTTGCTCCGCGGCCAGCAGGTCCTGCTGCTGCCACAAGCATTTCAATCATTTTGGGATTTTCTGTCAAAATTCAGCAGCAGGTGAGTTTAGAGGTAAAGATCTGTTCCGACTGGATCAGCCTCCGGTTCTGTTTTGATTGTTGTAAACCGCTCTGCTCCTCCAGAACCTCAGCTCTTTGACCCGGGCCACTGGGTTCTGTTGGACCAGAGGACAGTTCCAGAAGCTGCTTTAATGACCTTGGTAATATTTTCAGGATGTTTTCCTCCTTCAGCTGGTCGACCCGGTTCTACTGGAACCAGAACATCTGCTCCTCCT
>NW_015113179.1:132038-138291 GCF_001443285.1 Poecilia latipinna | reverse complement strand
TCACATTCAAACCGAACCCAGACTGAGGTATGGAGGACCAGAGGTCAGAGGTTGATTAGCGTTCACACCTCACCAACCGGACCGGACTTTGACTAGACAAATGGACTGGACTTGGACTCCCTCCGGGTTCAGAGCACCAACTCTGTTCTGGATATTGATTATCAGATCATTCCTGGTTTCCATGGAGACGGTCGGTGGCAGACTCTCGGCCGTTTTAGAATAAAAACGTCTCGTTTCCTGAATGAAGATTTTTCTGCTGCATCTGAGGTGAAAATGTGTTCATGCAACAGAAACATGAATCCAGATAATGCACCAGAAGCTCTCCACCCCAATTATTTACCTCCATATCAGAGCCTGCTGAGTCCACACACACACACACACACACACACGAATAAACACCAATAAATGTTTATTTGGTTGATAGTAATGGAGTAAAAATCGAATCTGAACTGAGTTTCAGGGAGTTCAGGATTATTTTATATAAACCAGATTTTGAATTTACAGGCCTGTTGAGAAGTACCACTGCCTAACGTTTGTTTTAGGGTTATTTAATTACTGGGGCTACTTATTTATTAGAGTGGGGTTGGGGAGCCGTTTACTTATTTATATTTTGTAAGATGTGTGTGGAAGCACTGGTGTCACTTTTACCTCTTATGTACTTGGAAATCTGTTACTACCACTGAATGCTGTAATCCAAACATAATTTTGTTGCCTTTTTTGACAATGACAATAAATCCTTTGATCCAGGATGGAAGGGCCACTTTATTAGGAACACCTGTCTAAATCTAAATGTTTACTTTCACTGAATCAGCCAATCACACAGCAGCCGTTCACTGGAAAATAAACTCAGTAACCATTGATGTTTGTGTGTCCAACCTGAGGGTCAGGGGTCAGTTCAAAGATGAAACCTTTTACATTTAAGATAAAACCCAGTTTGAGCTTCACCTGTTAGAAAATCTATTAATCACTTTTACATCCAGTTATCAGTTAATCAATAATTAATCTCAGATCAATCCTACACTCTGCTACAATGCTCTTCTTCATTTTAGACAATAACATGTTTATGTTCTTACTTAAAAACAAATTTGTTTATTTGCATTGTTTATATTTATAATATTGTATAAAATAAACTTAACTGATAACTGTTTTATAAATCTGTCAATAATCAATACTAAAGTAGTTAACTGAAGTCCGAAATGCTGTTAATAAAAACTAGTCAGATTCAGATGTTTACCATTATGGATCCAGCAGCAGGTCCAGGTTCTGGACCCGCCCGGAACCCAACGCTGCAACTTCTTCAGAGTGTATGAATAATTCTGAGCCTGAATGGGTCAAAGAAAATCCGGAATAAAAACGAACTGGTCCCAAAAAGTCCGAAAAGGTCAATAATAACCCGGAACGGGGTTCGGATAAACAATTATTATTAATAATATGAATTGTCCACAGCAGGGAAACATCTGCCAACGCATTTCCGAGCCGAACCGTTCTGCTGGTTCGGCTGGATCGGGAGCGGCTCCTGGTTAAAGCTCTGTGTCGGTTCCGGTGGTTCCGACACTAAAACCCCAGAAACAGGCTCAATCAGAGGGAAGTCCGGCCGGCTCCCTCTGGGTACCGGATCTTCATCAGAACCGCTCTCTGTTTGAACAACCCGTCCGGAACCAGAACCAGACCTCCGCGGAAGTTTCGCAGGGAAGCGGGACCGAGCAGCGGGTTCTTACCGGAGTTGGCACCGGGAGGCTGGCGGATCTCCGGCTCCCGGTCACGCTCATCTCCCCGGGCTTCCTCAGCTCGGTGATCCGCGCGGCGGCGGCGGCTGCCCGGCGTCCCGATCAGCGGCGCGGCGGGGCGGCATGCCCGGAGGCTCGGCGCGGATCCGTGGAGTGGAGGCTGGGTCTGCAGGAGGAAGAAGAGGAGGAAGAGCTGCTGCTGCTCCTGCCGTCAGGGATCCTCTGCTGCTCAGGACGCCCACCTGCGGCCCGCAGCCTCCTGTTGACCCACCCTGCGTCAGAGAGCATTAACCCGTTCATTGGCTGCTCGCTGCAGGAGGTCCAATCAGAATCCCTGGCTTCTCATCGATCTTTCTGGCGACATGAAACCGGAGATCAATTAAAAACAAAGTTGATCAGAGGCGGACTGAGGCGGCAGGTGGCCCTGGGCGGCTCCAGTTAGCGGCCCCTCATGTTGACCCTCCCTGTCCTGAGAGGCGACCTGCCACCCTGTCAGAGCAGCAGTTACTTCTGCTTTTTCCTTCCACTCAATTTTCTATGAAGATGCTTACACTTTTATCGAATATTGTGTTTTTCTGAGATACTCTCTGTGAGCCAAAATAAAAACTCAGAGATCATTTAAAAAGAGAAACCAGAGCTGGTTATAGTGAGATTTATATAGTTAAAACCAAAAATATCTTCTCAGTTAAATCAGAAACAGCTGATGGGATTTCTAGATGTGTGGAATAAACAGGAAGAGAAGACGACAAAGTGACACTCTTTAGATGATGCAAGATGACCGTATTTTTATAACTTAAAACAAATTTTTGTTTTAACAAGATATGAAACTCATTTTAATTAAGAAACTGTTGGTCAAATATTTATGTTCCTGAATTTTGGCAGTTAAAAACTTCCGTATAAAATGACAATAAAGGTTTGAATTATTTCACTTCATCTGTGATGAATCTAGATAAATGATTCTTTCTTACCAGACGTTGAACTTTATCACTTTATTTCTTTTAATCTGTTTACATATTTATTTCCTCTTGGGGATTATTTTATGAAATCTGTTTTTGTTTTTCGCTCCAGTTCACAGAGAGAAGCCTGATAAATCCAACCTGTCCTCCACGTTTGGAGTTTTCTTCCAGGGTTGTGTTGCTGAATTCGTCTCGGCTCCGTCTGGATCTCCCTGGTGAAAGTTCTGGATATTTAGCCAGATAAATATTTAGATCCAAGCTAAATATCTAGCAAATTAACCGAATATTAAGTTTGACGCTAAATATTGAGCACCGTTTGGGTCAGTTATTGCCCAGTTAATCTGAAAAACAATGTCCAGATCAGACCTGCAGCATTTCTGCTGAACTCAACATGTTGATGTCAAAACCTCTACCTCCAGATGGATAACCCCAAATGATTAAGAACTTGGTAAAGAAACTTTAGGCAGTAAAATGTTTAAAAATGTGTAAGTGGTTAAATAAAAATCAATGATATGTCTTATTATTTTCAGTCCATCTGTTCTCTGCTGATCTCCAGATCATTGCCACTCGCCGTGCGGCTCAGAGAACTCCAGGTTCACCTGTTCTCACCGACACCAGGAGACAAGATGGCTGCCAGTGATCTGGGTCAATCAAGCCTTCATCAGCCACTCAGCACCGCAGGACTCCATCCGCTGTGCGTCGTGATGTCTGATAACTGCAGGATCCCAAGTGGATGGAGATTTTCCACAGATGTGTTTATAGATTATATTTATAAGCTACAAACTAGAGCAGAGTCAGTCTGATTAGCAGTTTCTGCTGTACAACACTGCAGAACGTATGCTAGCCAAAAATCAAAGTTCTGATTCAGCTACATATATAGCTGGTTCTGAGCTAAACATTCAGCTAGCTCTGAGCTAACGCACTTTGAGCTAAATATTAAGCTAGCACTGAACTAAGCTTTCAACTAGCTCAGAGCTAAGCTTCCAGCTAGCTCTGAGCTAAATATTCAGATATTGCTTCCTGATTGGTAGAGAAAGTGTGTGATCAGGATGCTTACTAAAGATTAAAGGAACACAAAAACTCAAAATAGGGGAAAACCCCCCATAAAATATAATAAATTTAGACGAAATCAAACTGAGTCAAAGCAACCAACCTGTTCCCCTCGTCGCCTGTGAGGGCGCTGCACCAAGAACCACTAAAGGATATGAAAACCTTTACTTAAAATCCTTGTTCCTTTCGTGAACAAGGATTTTAAGTCTTTTGCTAAAGACCAGGAGTCATTTATCCTGCTAGCGCTAGTCCAGGGGTCATGAACTCTAGTCCTCGAGGGCTACCATCCTGTAACTTTTAGATGTGTCTCTGGTCAAACACACCTGGATCAAATTAACTCCTCATTTCCAGCCTATTGCAGAGAGGAATGAATGCTGGTGAGGGAGTTCAGACATTTTGGAGCAGAGGTGAATCTAAAAGTTGCAGGATGGCAACCCTGTAGGACTGGAGCTGGTGACCCCTGCGCTAGGCTAACACATTAGCTTTGGTTGTATTTGCTGCTGTAGTCCACTTCTTGTTTTTCAAACTGCACCAAAGCTCACTTAAACTGAACCAAACCCTGTGTGTGTGTTCAGGTTTATTTCATAAACACACATCGGCCTCCTAAACCCTGAGCTGTTGCCATGGCAACCTCAATCTGCCGCACTGGAAACCAGAGAACCAGATTGATGAATGAGCTTCCTGTCCTCCAGGCTTGCTTCAACCGAACCACATGTGGAAATATCCTTAAACGTAATGACATGCCGAGCAGCTAACGGCTAATCCGCTCAGCCGCTTTGTTAAAGTCGATTTTTAATTCCAGGTGAAGGAGCTGAAGTGGAACGAGCAATTAGAAACTCCATCAGGAAGAAGCCGCAGAGTTCAGCTGAGGCTCGGATTAGCGCCGCTGCTGTCCGACTTTCTCTAATGCATCGTTATCACAGCCAAGACCTTCGTTACCTGATGTGAAGAAAACTTAGTCCTCCTGTCCAAAACCACAGAATATTCAGAACCAAAGCAACAGAAAACCTTCCCAACCAGAGGAAAGCCTGAAGGAGAGAAAATCACAATGCAAACTCATGAAAGATGAAACTCCAAAACACAAACGCAGCAGAAAAACACAAGAAAAAGAAGCAAAAAAAAAAAAAAAAGAGGTAGTTAAAATTAAACTGCTAAACCAAAAGTACTGGAAGCTAGAGCTAAACGGCTGAACACAGAAACATTATCGGAAGCTGACACCAAACCACTAACAAAAACATTGGCTGAAACTAACACACAGAAATTTAGCTGAAGCTAATGCCAAGTACAAAAATAGCAGAACCTAAAGCTAAACCTAAAAAATAAGTAGTGGACGCTACTGCTAAACTGTTACAAATTCACAAAAGTAGCTGAAGCTACCACAGTGAACCCTGTTGAGAAAATAAATTTAAAATAAGCTAGTTTTAAAACTTAACATGTCTTGATTCAAATGCCCTAATTGTGGTTTTGAAATCAGTAACTTATTCTGGCCTATTGACCTTTATGTTACCTGTAGTTACAGCAGATGGTTTGCTAGGATCGTTTGAACTGCCTTTTGTCTGTGTGGGAAAACAATCAGGAGAAGTTCCAGCTTTTCACACTCATCTGTGAAAAGCCGTAAACACGGCAGGAGTTTCTGGCTTCAGATAGAGGGTCAGAGATAGCTCCTGGTTGGATGAGCAAAGATACGCCTTATTTGAATAAATTAAAGAAAAGAAGATAAAACTTTCTACACAGAAGTAACAAGATTTGCTCTTGCAACTCTCCAAAGATGTCTTTGCACGTCTTTGCTTTTCTTCTTCTTTCCATTTATGTCAGGTAAATGAATGTATGTCTCCGTTGTTCTGCAGTTTCTGGTGTAAGTTTGTGCATTGTCTTATATTGGATTAAACTCTGTAATTCTGTGACGTCAACACGCATTGTTGTTTTCCTTGTGGCTACACGTGGCTCGCCGAGAGGACCTGGGATCCAGAGGAAGAGAGAGCCAGACTTTTTCCAAAGTTAACTAATTTAGAATATTCTTCCTTAGTGACGCATAACAGAATTAGCAGAAGTTTATCGTCTCATCTGCTTCCTGTTGAGACTGATGTGAGACTTGCTAACAGGAAAGTCCTCAGTTTCTGAATCTGCTACATTTTATTACTTTAAAGTTGTATGAAGAGGATTAACAGACATCTGATGAGACAGTCTATAAGTCATGGAAACGACAATAGGCTTAAAAAGTAAAAAAATGGCAGCCATCCTAAATGATATTGAAGTGGCTGATTGGGAATGTAAAAAGATATTTTATGCTTATATTGACAAGATTTTTTACAGTTATAACTTTGTCTCATTTAGCTCAGATGTTGGGAATAAGCAAATCAGAAACGGATGATATATAACGTAACCTTCTGAATGACTTCTTGTGATTATTACCAGGGGTGAAACTATACATATATATATATTTATAATGTTGACTGGCTATAATGACTGGCTGCCATGTTGAACCTTGAGATGCCATGAGACCTAAATCCTGAACTTCAT
>NW_015113179.1:124460-127372 GCF_001443285.1 Poecilia latipinna | reverse complement strand
CTCCGGTGGCGCCGCTGGAAGCTCAGAGCGGACACCACAGAAAGGCAGCGGCCATGTTCAAGGGCCAGAACCGGGCAAGTTCATCTAAATTATGAAGTGAATCTGGGATGATTCCCTTTTCTCATCTTCGTTTCAAACTGATCTAAGACTCGTTTCAGGATCAGGAGAACCTGGAGGACCTGGAAGACCTGGAGAATTGTCCCAAACCGAGGGGACCCGAGGAAGAAATCACTTCCTGGTTTCACCTTGAATGGTTTTATTACGTTAAGAAATCAACACACTTAAGAAACGGATCTATGTACACTGGTTCTACTGCGCGGATTAAAAACAGACCGAGCTACAACACCAGAGTCACGTAACGTTCCCACACCCCGGAAATAAAGAGTTAAAACAACCATGGTGAGGTCTGCGGAGCAGCTGCTGATGGTCACTATCCTACATGAAGCATGCCTGATCGTCTTCCATGGGAAACAAAGAAAAGGCCAGGGTGTGTTTACATGAACTAGACCGTCCATCAGGTCGATGATGCTAGCAGCAGCAGCGTGGTTCTGGATGAAGAGTGGTCAGAGGAATCAGTCCGGATGGGTCCCAGGTTCAATCCCAGTTGCGCTCCACTTTGGTCCCAATTGGGTCCCTGTAGTATCTCTGTTGGATCTCCCAGTTCTGCATTGGTTTGGTTCCAATGGGTCCCAGTTAGATCTCAGTTGGAGCCCTGTTGGGTTCCGGCCAAATCTCCCAGTCAGATCCAGTTGGGTCCCAGTCCCTCCCTCAGTGCTCCTCTTTGTCCCGCCCCTTCCTGTCCTTCTCGTCCTGCAGGGCGGCGCCCAGCTTCTTGATCAGAACCGACAGAACCTTGTCCAGCGGGTCCATGACGCCGCGCTGCAGCCACTTGGGGATGGTGGTGCGGGCGTGGTGGAAGCCCAGCTTCTGCAGGATGTAATCCACCCCGACCGGGTCGATCTTCCTGCCGGTCCAGGAGATGAGCCTGGAAACACAAACAAGATGGCCGCCCTCAGCACAGTCCTCAAAATAAAAACGAAGAAGTTCTTAAAACAGGAAACGCATCATCATTATGTTTAAGTTCAGCTTTTACTGTAAATAAAGTTTTCTATATTTTAGTAAATCGTTTATTTTCTTTCTATTTCTTTTTTTTAATCTCAGATGAAACTAAATCTGGTGAAAAACAATCTGCAGAGTTTTATAGTATTTCTATATGAAATATGTAAAAACCAGATTACCAATAAAAAATGGACAAATTTTGATGCAAACAAAACAGACAAAATAAAACATGACCTGAAATGCATTTTATTGTTATTTTTAAAGGTTTAGCTGCGTTTCTGTGGGAGCAGTTTGACAGGAAACATGGAAATGAGAGGGAAATGTCTCCAGGCCGGGAATCGAACCTGCGACCACCGAGGCCTCCATTCGTGGCATACGCATTTTATTATTAACAGAAGCTGTAATAACACAGATTTCTCACTTTAGAGAGCGATTCTGGTTTATTTTATTTTTTCTACTTAATCCATTTATTTTTATTTAATTAATTTAAATGAAAATAACCAACAAAATTTTGTAATAGTTCAATATCACTAAAATGTTGATTTCATTAATTTTTACATGGCTAATTTATTTGGTCGTTTTTACTAAATTTTGTTAATCACTTTCATTATTATTATGATACATATTAATAATAATATCAGCTTCAGTTTTGGAATCAAGCTGTGATTTCAGGTTTTGCTGTGATTTTCGCCGCATTTTGGTTCTGGATTATTCTGGATTATCGTGGGGGCGGGGCCTGCGGGGCCTCACCTGAGCGTGGGCTCCAGGTGCCAGGTGTTGCACATGAACTCCCTCCAGTCCACGGTGGTGTAGTTGACGGCGTCGTCGCGTTCGCTCTGCGCGCCGCCGGCGTCGTCCTGCGGCGCCGTGGGGCTCTTCTGGCCCTGCCGGGCGACGAGCAGCCGCGGGGCGAAGAGCGCTGAGGAAGAGGATGAGGAGACATTGTTCATCAGCCGTCGGAGCGCCTGGTTTCGGCCTGAAGCTGGTCGCCATGGTAACCAGGTGAGCTCACCTTTCTCCTTCTCCTTCAGGTAGGCGGACACCAGGTCATGCAGGAACATGATGAGCTCCGCGTCCATGGTAACGCAGATGTGGTCGGTGAACTCCGTCACCATGCTGCACTCCACCTTCGGCTTACTGCCGGCGTCTGCAACAGAGACCGGAACCGGGTCAGAACCGGAACGGAACCCAGAGCGGAACCGGGTCAGTACACCAGCAGCCCACCGCTCAGCGCCGGCTCGTTGGCGTCCTGCACATGGATGGACTTGAAGTCCAGTTGCATTCTGGGTAGGGCGAAGATGGTCTCGGTCTCGTGGTCGTAGGCGTGCGAACCCCGGAAGCTGCTGAGCAGGCTGGAGCTGCGCGCCGCCTCGCTGCTCTGCTCGCCGCTGGAGTCCACGTTACGCAGCAGGTTCAGCTCTGCAGCACAGGGGTCAAAGGTCACTGAGGCGCTCTGCAGACGAAGCCGTCAGATTAATGTCATCCGGCTGATAAAACTTCTCACATGGATTATAAACAGAAGTGGATCCTTTGCTGAACAAACACAATAAAGTTTTATTGTGTTTTAGGAAAACGTTCAGCTGCATTTATTCTTCATGTTTAATAAACTTTAACTAGCTTTAATAAGGTTTATTAAACCTTATTAAAGGTTTAATTAAAGGTTTAATAACAAGCTTATTAAAGCTTGTTAAAGCTTTAATAAACTTTAGCAAGCTTTAATAAACTTTAGCAACTTTAACAACTTTTCTGATCTGGATCTAAAAATCTTCCTGTATTCAGAAACGTTTTAATCCAGCAGATCTGGGATTGCCAAAGTCAACGAGTCCCTGGTTACCATGACAACAGAAAGAAAC
>NW_015113179.1:108821-120182 GCF_001443285.1 Poecilia latipinna | reverse complement strand
CTAATCTGCTGATCTGCTGCCCCTAATCTGCTGCTGCTGGCTGTTAATCTGAGGCAGCAGCCCTCAGATCCAATGCAGTGAGCGGTGCGCCCCCCGGTGGCCCTTACAGAGCTCCGCAGCTCCTTTCTCGGCGCTGACGGGCGTTTTGGGGGGCAGGTAGGGCCCGGGGCCCCAGGTGGACAGCGCCCGCTTGCTGGTGTCGAACTGCTGGGTGAAAAACTCCTGGAGCTTCATGACGATCTTGATGAGGTCAGGCGTTGTGGAGCGAGAGATGATGACCTGGAAGATGTCCCACTGCAGGTCGCCGTGCACAAAGATCTCACTGGAGGACAGAGACAGATGAGTCACTACGCACGGTTCAGACCTCCAGCTGCTTTTATTGTTTATTATTTTAAGTCTTTAAACTGTTTGGAGGTTCAGCTTATTAACTCAGTTTGTTACATTTAATCCACAGTCTGAAGAAAAAGTGAAAGTGATTCACTAGGATGTTTATTTTACACTAAATAGTAAAAATATTCTTTTCAACTTCTTCACTTTTGACTTTTTAATATTTTGCACAAAATATGAAACAATTATATCAGCTAATCAGATGAGATCAAAACATTTTGGTTCATTTCTTTTCTGCCAACTAAAGTTACTGTGAGAGTATTAGAACCAGATTAAATCGTTTTGTTTTAAAAGAGATTAAATTCTGAACCAAACTGTTAGGATGAGGAAGACGAGCATCTTGTCATGACTTTATTCTCGTGTTTTCATTCTCCCTTTTCTAAACTCTGCTGCTGTTTTTATTTTCAGTTCTTTTCTCCTCTATGGAGGCAGAAATGTTTCTAGATGTTCTTTGTAATGCAGTGACTCCAGTGTGCCACCTGGTGGTGACCCCTGACCCCAGCCGTACCTTTTCTCGGAGAGGCTGCTGTCCACCGTACACAGGTTGACCTTCCACTCGTCCTGCAGCTGCAGGTCGGCGTTGCTGAACACGCCCATCAGGATGCTGGAGCCCATGTAGTCGACCCGCGCCTCCGTGGAGCCCATGGTGATCTGGATCTTGTGGCCGGGCTGCTGGTTGGGATGCTCCGAGATGTGGGCTGCAGAAACCGCAGAGCCACACAAACACGGCTGAGAGCAGAGCCGACTCGCTGCATTTACTCTCAGCAGAACCACCAACACAAATATAAAACCCTCTAAGACATTATGGATGAAATTTAAGAGCAGCATCAGGACGGAAACGTACTAAAGACAAAGTCGTATCTTATTCAGCAGAGTTCAGTAGCACAGAATGAATGCAGCATCAGCAACAGATGGGAGCCAGTGGCAAAGACGCACATCGTCCAGGAAGCTAGCTAGCTGGCTAGGGGGAGTTAGCATCTTGCTACACAATGAAGGTATCGTGGACAGAAAAATAAACTTCATGCAATGAGATGCAGTAGATCTGTGAAGCACAGACCCGTGATTAACATATTTAAGGTCAACAACGAATTTTAGACATTTTAAGGCCTTAATTTTAAATACATGAATTTAAAGAGTTAGTATTTGATATATCCAGTAACTATATTACCTTCAGTTCTATAAAAGTGCTGAATATATCAAATATGACAATTTTATTTGCTTATTTAATACCTTCAAATTGGGCCTCTGTCTCTTTAAGAAGCTCCTGCTCTTTCTGAAGCTCCGCCTCCAGGAAGTCATTCCAACATGGCTCCTCTATTAACCCTTTAACGTTTTTACCAGCGTTGCTCTGAGCAGCAGCTCCTATGATGAGCTCAGCAGCTGTTTGCCAATTGCTGCTGGCTAGTCTGAAGGAGCTGAGAGGGGGCAGCTGCGGCCGGCGTTTACTCACCGACCATCTCCAGGGTGTTGACGTCGATGTTGCCACCCACCACGCCGCCCTTGGAGTCGAGCTTGGAGCGGCCCAGGCCCACCGACATGCTGATCTCGCGGTCGCGGTTGCTGCCCACCGACAGGCGGCCCTGGCTCTTCAGGCCGCTGGTGGTCCAGCTGCAACCGCAGGAACGCCGCCATCATCCACAGACAAACTCAGGTCCACGAGACCCAGCAGTTTTCAAGATGGCCGCCAAGGTTGTGGTGGAAAATTTAATTTTGAAATCTCCAATTGGATGAATATGTTTGGTGTCAGCCTTCATCTTTTGAACCACAAAACTCTGGTATTTTCTTGATATTGTGTTTCCTTTCTCTGCTAACAAACATTTTAAAAAATGAGCAGAGGCTAATGCTAAGCTGCTAACCTGTAGTCTGGCCAATCAGGAGCTGCCAGAAGTTCATAATCTTTGATTTTTTTCTGATCTACTAATTTAGTGATTTCTGGACCCAGCAGAACCTCGGCCGGCCTCAGGGTAAAATGGCTGCTGGTTGCTAGGCGACCACCTACGTGTTGTTGCCCATGACGTTGCTCATGTTCATCTGGACGGTCAGCAGTTTCAGGTTGATGGCGAACACCACCAGCGTCTCCCATGGCGACCCCTGTTGGCCGGCCGACTTCCCGTTCTTCCCAAAGGCGGGCGTCGAGGTTTTGGCCATGGACTCTACAGGAGAGAGGTCAAAGGTCAGGAGGAAGCCGGCGCCGGGGCGGTTTGACCCACGGGGGCAGTTACCGCTCCTGGGGGCGGACGAGTCGGACACGCTGCGGGTGCGGCCGGGCGCCGGGGACTTGAGGTGGCCCAGGCCGCCGGGCGACATGTTGGCGTGCTCCGAGAAGACGTTGGGCGACTGCGACGCGTGCGGCGCCGCTGAACCACCGTCCCAAGTCCTCCAGTACGCCTTCCGGCTGGACTCGGGCGACAGGTGCTGGGCGATGCTCTCCGCCGAGTCCGGGGTGGCGGGGCCCGAGGCTGTGGAGGGAAACGGCTGATGAGACGGCCGCCGCCGCAGAGCGTCGGGAGCTGTGGGGCAGGAAGTGCTTACGCGGCAGGTTGATGGTCTGGTCTCCCAGGAAGAGGCGCCTGGCGATGCTGCGGCGGTACCAGGCCCGGGGGAACGCCAGGATCTCACTCAGGCGCCGCATGTCGTACTTGAAGGAAGCCGACCCGATGTCGCACACGGCTGCAACGACAACTTCCTGTTTAACCGACGTCACTTCCTCTAAAACCACAGCCACACCGCTCTAATCGCTGCAGAAACCTCTGATTCAGAGACCTGCCGCTGCGCCCCCTGCTGGCCGAGCCCGCCTGTCCTCCAGCCGGTTGCTAGGAGACGCTGCAGCCTGACCTTTACCTGCTGGTTCCTCCAACCTTTACTTCAGCCTCCCTAGGAAAATAAGTACACCCCACTAGCCAGGCTGGAGCACGGCGGTGGAGGGGTCATGTTGTGGGACCGCTCCTCAGCTGCAGGAACACCTTTGATGCCAGACCATCTGTTCAACAGCTGAAGCTCGGTCCAAACTGGGTCATCAACAGAGCCGAGACCCAAAACTCAGCAGCTGATCTACAACAGGGCGGCCTACTCAAAGCCCAGACCTCGAACCAGACAGATGCTGCAGCGGGTCAAAGAACCTGAGGAACCATGAACGGACCAGAGCTGGGCACAGGGTGTCCTTAGTTTCCCCGGCTCATGGGCTCCTACCTGAGATGTTGATCAGGGTGGTGTCCATCTTGCCTGCCTTGGAGGCGAAGCTCTCGATGAAGGTCGGCGCTCCAGTGCGCCTCATGCGTGACAGGCTGACCTTCACGAACTCCAGGTTGATGCACAGCGAGTCCTTCCGGCCCGTCACCGACGACGGCTCGTCGTCTGCGGGAGACCGGGGTCAGAGTTCGGTCTGCCGCTCTGTGACCTTAAAGGTTCGGAGTTCGACCGCGTACCTAGAGGCCCCGGGCCCGGAGGCAGGCCCGTGACGGCCGATTTCTGCTTCCCGGCGCCGTACGGGTGGAACACGTAGAGGGAGAAGTCCGACATGCAGGCGGTGAAGCTCAGGCCGGACGAGTTGCTGGGCGGCCCGGTCAGGTCCGACTGGCTGCTGCTGTGGCGGCTTCGGCCCAACGGGCTGCCCAGCTGGGGAGACGCTGGAACAAACGCACCGTCTGTTAGCTAACCAGAACCAGACAATGCACAACACCATTTTATGGAACATTTGTAATAAGTCATGTTAATTAACGCTTTATAATTTAAGCTATAAGCTAAAGATTTTCAAAGTTAGCAAAACGGCAAATGAAAAATTTGCTTTGCTATTAGTGCATTTGCAGTAGTGTGCCAATTGTCAAGAATCCAGCGGGTCCCAGCAGAACCTTCCCCCTACCTCTGCTGGGGGGCAGCTTGGGGCCGTGTTGCCCCGGCGGGGTGGAGGACGGCGCGTGCGGCCCGTCCATGGGGTTGGTTCCTGTCGCCGTCTCCAGTTCTCCGCGGTTGGAGGAGAACACCAGGTCCAGAGACGGCAGCTTCAGCATGCACTCCACCCTGGACATGGGCAGGCAGCTGAAGCGGATCTGGGAGGGCTGGAATCAGACGGGTCCGTCAGAACCAAACGGCACCAGAGAGACTAGCTGCAGCTGCAGAGGTCACGGTTCGGGTCAAACCTGGACTCTGACGTAGACGACCACATCCACCGGGAATGAGGAATAGGCCGAGGTGGAGGAGGAGACCAGCGAGGTGGTGGACTCCTCCAGCGGGTCCACCGGGTCAAACTGACCCATGTCCTCCTCCTGGGTTGCCGTGGCTACCAAGACAAACATAGACTGTGAAAGGAGGAGCGCCGAGTCGGTGGAAGAAGCCGTCAGCGGCACAAAACCGACCTGCGTAGCTCCGGTCCACCGGCGTGATGGGAATGGTCTCCAGAGCTTTTTCCAGGAAGTCCAGCAGACACGGACTGATGACCATTTCCTCCGGCAGAGTCTGAAGCGCCACCCAGGCGTACAGCTTGGCTGTCTTCACCCCACCGATGCCCTTCCCTTTGGCTGCAGGAACACAGAGCCAGAGCTGAAACTGCTAGAAGCAGTCCGGATGAAGCGGGTTGCTTCAAATATAAACCACAAGAACTCCAATCCAGAGGTTCACATCAGATCAGAGGAGACGGCCATGCAGCTAGAAACACTGACAGCCTTCAAGACAGAGAGACAGATAGCTAGCTATCCAGACAGATTGCTAACGCTACATAGCTGTCTCACTGTTGGCTACATAGTAGCTGTACAGATAGAAAGATAAATACTGAGGACTCCACATTAATTCAGACGGAGGAGAGGGAGCTACAGCATGCAGCTAGATGCTTCAATGTAGATAGCTATATAGCTACACTGATAGCTATCTATATAGATAAATAACTAGATAGCAATCTTTAGAAAGATATCCATATATTGATAACTCGATAGCTAAAAAGATAGTTAACTATCTAGCTAGATGAATGGGTACCTAGGTCTAGATAGCCATCTAGCTAGCTATGTAGATAGTTACACATGGCCACAGACAGCTTGATAAATAGCTTGATAGCAAGAAAGCTCAATAGGCTCAATAGTCAGATAGATAGCTACCTGTCCAGTAAGTTAACTGGACAGATAGCTAGCTAGCTCGTTAGCTCGTCAGAAAGGTAGCTAGCTGTCTCCAGCAATAGAAAGCTTGATAGCTAGAAACACAGATATTCAGAGTCCAATTAGCTCATCAGATGGAGAGGGTGCAACAGCATGCAGCTATAAACGGAGAAATGCACGGTACCTGCAGCAACAGGTGGGGGCGGGGGAGCTAGGAGCGAGTTAGTCTTGCAGTGGACAGCATTGGGGGGGTTTGGGCTGCTATCTTTCATACCATACAGCTTGGACTCTTTGGAGAGCGTGCGGGGCAGAGAGGATCCCCGCGAGGCATTGGGAGAATCCGTCTTCAGCGTCTTGGAGTTGTAGTGTAGCTGCAGGAGAAGCAGAAAGATTTCAGATTATAATCCCAAACCCGGAGAGAGGAGGACGTTCAGAGAGCTGCTGACCTTCACGTCTACGCCGGGGATGTAGAAGACCGTCGTCTCCAGGTCGTTGGACTTGGTCTGCAGGGTGGCAGGGCCTTTCTTCCCGGCCAGGAGGTGAGTGGAGGAGCTGTAGGCCGGCTGCAGCTTCTTCTTCTTTGGAGGAGAATCCTGGTCCAGACTCCTGAGGATACGGTCGCAGCTCCTACACAGAAGAAGAAGAAGAAGTTCTCCATCGGCGCACATTTGCGAACCCAACCAGTGAGAGAGGGTTTGACCTGCGCATGGCGACGTCCTCGTGCTCCGACTGCTGAGTGGTGGGGTGAAGGACGCACTTCCCGCTGTCGATCTCCACGCGCACGTCCAGCTCGAAGTCGATGTTCTTCTCTGGCGCCGGGCTGCTGAAGCTGCGGCTGGCCGGCGTGCCGGGCCAGCGTTCGCTGAACAGCTGGCTGACGGCCGAGAAGCCCGACGGCTTCCTATGGGACGGATGGCTGAGAAACACAGAGGCTTCCTGAACCAACATTTACCCCGATAAGCACCACAACAAGGAGCCGCTGCTCTTTCCTTTGTGATCAACATGAAATGTTCATTTCTACTGCATGAGGAAATATCTGACCTGGATGAAGAGCAAAACGTTTTCTAGACTAACTTCATCCAGCTCTGTTGCTGGGCGAAAAACCACAACTAGATATTACTACAACTAGCCATCTAGCTCGATAGATGTTTAGCTCACTTTCAATCTATCCATCAAGCTACAGAGCAAAATAGATAACTGTCTATCTGGCGATCCAGCCATCTAGTTTCCAGGAATCCATTTAGCTAGCTGGCTAGATAGCTACCCAACTAGCTAAATAGCTCTGGATAGATGGATAGCCAGCTAACTACTCATCCTGAGATAATCTGAATGGACTTGGGCGACTCCATTCAGAGCCTGAAGCTGAGAATCGCTCTGAGCTGTAGCCACGGTTTGCTCCAGTCCCGACTTTGTGCTGCCAGAGCCGATATTGGAGTTTGAACTCCATCAGGTTGGAAAGGGAACCAGAGCAAACGGACACAACTCAGAACCACGTCAGCATGGCAGCACAGAACCAAACTGCGGCTTCACTCACAGCGGCCGGCGGTAGCTCGGCGGTCTCTCGAACTCATCCTCCTTCTCCGAGTCCTCGGAGGACGAAGAGGACGGGTCGTCGCGCCTGGAGTCGTAGCGCTGGAAGGGAACGGCGGGTGAGAAGACGGCGGGCGTGGCGGGGGCACTGAACACCGACTGCTGGCCCTCCGCCGAGGATGGAGGATGGAGGTGAAGGTGATGATGAGGATGGGATGGGTCGTCGATGGTGACGGACAACAGCTCGCACTCGGACTCCTCGGGAAACTTTCAGAGAGGGACAGAGAGTCAGTCCGGCGGGATCCAGACGGACCAACGGGTCCAACGGCCTGAAAACCCAAAGAACCAAAAGACGAAGCGACCCGGTGTCCACAGACTGAACGGCGCCATGAAACAGAGAAGCTTTTCCCACAAGGATGGAAACCATCGACTCCAGCAGACCAGCAAACTCCCTCCAAAGAGCGGTCAGAACCGGTTCTGACCGGGTCCAGTTGAAGGTCGAGCAGAGAGAAGCAGAAGAGCAATGAGGGAGGTAGGTGGGAAGTGGACAGGAAGGAGACGGGAAGTGGACGGGAAGGGGACGGGAGGTGGGCAGGAAGTAAATGGGAAGGGGGACAGAAGGGGACAGGAAGTGGACAAGAAGTGGACAGGAAGTGGGCAGGAAGTAGATGGGAAGGGGGACAGAAGGGGACAGGAAGTGGACAGGAAATGGACAAGAAGTGGACAGGAAGTGGGCAGGAAGTAGATGGGAAGGGGGACAGAAGGGGACAGGAAGTTGGGCTGGGCTGCTCGGGGGACCGTCTGGACCTTCTGTCCCAGAAGCAGGAAACTGCTTCCTTTGAAACAGCTTGACCTTTCACACAACCGGGGTCAAAGGTTCTTCTGATGGCACCGGGTCAGAACAACCCAAACAGAACCAGTGAGGCCTCCATAGTCCTCTATTATTCCATCCACTTTCTGCAATAAACCAGCAACGCCACAGCATGATGCTGCCACCACCATGCTGGGCCGTCAGAAGTCAGCTGGTGGGGGTAAAACATGGGGGCGGGGACTGACGCAGGTCGTTTGTTAGGAATAAGGTCAAAACGTAACCTTATTCGTTATGTTTTTTAATATTAATTTAAATATTAATTTAAATTTATCTTTAAATTAAATGCATTAAAATGCATTTAATTTAAAATGCATTAAAATGCATTTAAATGCATTAAAATGCATTTAATTTAAAATGCATTAAAATGCATTTAAATGCATTAAAATGCATTTAAATGCATTAAAATGCATTTAATTTAAAGATAAATTAAATGCATTTATATTTAATTAACGAGGATAAATTCCTGATGAGGATCTTTTGTCAGATTAAAAATATATTTTGAAAATAAACTGAGCAGAATTTAAAGATCTTAAATCTTTGTCTAATCTATAAAATGTTTCACAGTGGAGTTTCTAAAAAAATCTGCTTTTTAATAATATCTAAATTTATTTTAAGAGTTTGTATATTAGCCTGATGCTTGCCTAAAGTTGTAAACAGTTAAAATGAGTAGCTTTTGGTGAACAATAATTAAGTTGCCTTTTATTGCCTCATTTTATCGAAAACATCGACATTATGTTGAGAAACAACCAAAATATTACTAACGGAACAAAGTAAACAGGTTATGGTGAGTTTTAAAATGACTCGCCTTTTGTTGTGGTTTAGTTTGTTAATTAGAATCGATGCAATTCCCTGAATCTGATCCATGCGATATTTTGCGTGCACATTTTACACAACAGGTGTACCATCTGTCAGACCCGTCAACCCAGCATACTTTAGGGTAATGCGCACATCGATGTTACGTCACATACTGCTTACTCAGCACAGCAGCTGCGTCTCACCTGAGCGGCCGGCGCCTCGGCTGTCCCTGACCCGCCTGCCGCTTGAGTCCCTGTGTCCTGCGGAGTTACACGGATCAGACACGACGCGTTTTAAATACAGCAAACATTTCTTTCCTGCGGCACCAGCAGGCGGGCTGCAACGCCTTCCCAGTTAACGCGCCTCACCTGCGGCTCTGCAGGCGGCCCTGCCGCTGCTCTCCGCTGAAAAGCACAGAACCAAGTCACACCTGACATTTCCACTTCCTGAACCTACAATCTGCTTCCATATTGTTCATTTGCGAAACGAAACTTAAAATGTCCTTGTCGTCACACAGTGCAGAGTGAATATTTTAATATTTTTTTACCTGTAAACCAGGGTCACTTCCCTCAGGAGAGCCGATCTGAGTGGGTTTTGTTTCCTAGTCGGAAGAACACAAGCCTGCATTAAAGCTGCTAACCGCAGAGCTAACTGTGAAAACACAAACCGAACCGGACGGAGCTTCAGAGACTAAACTCACTAACACGTCGTACCGGAGGGACACCGGTCTCACAGTGAGATTCACGCCTCAAAGTGGCAAATCCTGCAACAGCGCCACCTTCTGACGGGACGATCAGAGCAGCACGACTTTCCTTCAACGTTTTACTAAATCAGCCGATAACATTCAGCTGCCAAGCTAAATGTTTTCATAGCCATTCAGCTCAGAGCTAAGCAGGAAGCTAAACATTCACAAAGGTAAATATTTGATTTTCCAGCTAGCTAACAAGCTAAATATTTACCTTGGATCTTAATATTTAGAATATTTGGAACTAAATATTTAGCTTCGAGCTAAAATTTTAGAGCTAAAATTTAGCTTGCTAACTAAATATTTCATTTGAAAATGTGACGTTAATTTGTGATCGTGAACAAACGGCTAACGGGTTAGTGGAGCCTTCAGCAACACACAGACACACAGACATATATATATGTAGATGATTGTATATCTGTGTGACTTAATGAGAACTTGATCATCCAAATAAAATCACTTCAGCTGCAGAAAAGCAGCTCAACCAGCCAGAAAAGCCCCAACAATCATAGGAACGCTGCAGTAAAAGCTGAGCTTCAGTTTCAGGCCTTCAGCCAAACATGCAGAGATGTTAGAGAGGAAAGCTGCTGATGCAGATTCATAACAGGATGACATCATGAGGCAGTTTTTGGTTACGCAGCATCAAATCAGATGTTTGCCTGCAGAAACACGTTTATTAGTGAAGTTAGAGCTGCTATGCCTCCTGTTGTGATTCGACTCTCAGCTCAGAGGACAGATCTGATTTGGTTTCCCAACATTGAACCGTCTACCTTGAATATCTCTGCTGGGCTGACAGGTGAATGCTCAAAGTCCAGAACCTGAACTTTATTCTTTAATTAAAGTCAAGAAGAAAACAGATCCGTTAGAGCAGCAGCGGCGTCAGGTGAAGCTGCAATCCAACAATGTTCCTGCAACGTCTAACCAGGATCCCTGCTGATCGGTCCGCGTCCCGCCAGCAGGGGGCGCAGGACTTTACCTGCTCATGGATGTTGAAGGTGACGCGAGGCGAAGGAGCGGACACGTCCACACGGACTTCTGGGAAATCATCCACGTCCCCGATCTTAGAGCTGCAGACAGAAACGTTACAGAGACGCTTTCTGTGACATCAGCAGAGCCGAGCCAATCAGAGCGCAGCAGGAAACGACTGATGGCTGCACAGCATCCCAACGTTTCAACGTTCGCACTCTGACCTCTGGCGTTCGATCCGTTTCTGAGGCGGCCGGCCCGCCGCCGCCGAGATGCTTTTGGAGCGGCTATAGCTGGGTTTGTAGCCGAGGCCCCACTTATCCTTCAGGGAGGCAGCCTGCAGGAAACAAACGGGTCAGAGCAGAACCAGAACCAGAACCATCCTCCAGGATCCGCGTCGAGATGTTTCGATTTACACATCGATGACTTCTGGAGGTGAAATAAAACCTGATTATGCTGATTAGAAATGTTTCTCACTGATGTTTCATATATTTTCTCCACTTTAAAAGAATGAGGAAAAAGGAAAACACAAAAAAAGGTAAAAAAAATAAAACCGTGAACGAGATGCAGTTTGACTTCTTCCTCCTGAGCGACTGCACTGAAAAACCTTCATAAGGAATAAATATAAAAGCAGCTTAGAAACGTTTCAGAAGCTTTAAATCGTTTCCAGTATTGAGACGTTTGTAGATTTGCAATAAAACTCAAAGATGAATCTCAGAGGAAGTAAAAATTAATAACTGTAGTTGTTGCTACGGTGACGGGTTGGCGGCTTTGACCCGAACTGACCCTCATGCTGGAGCGGCGCAGCTTCTTCCTGACGTCCCTCCTGATGTCCTGGACGGCCACCGACTCCAGCTGCTGGTAGCGCTGGATCTCCTGGTTGATGGTTCCCTCGCTGGCGCCCAGCTTCCTGCACACACACGGCGCCGCATCGTCACACACACACACGGCGCCGCATCGTCACACACACACACGGCGCCGCATCG
>NW_015113179.1:82130-104210 GCF_001443285.1 Poecilia latipinna | reverse complement strand
CACAGCTCTCACACACACACACAGCTCTCACACACAGCTCTCACACACACACACAGCTCTCACACACACTCACAGCGCCGCTCTTACTTCAGGTCGTCGATGACCTTGGCCTGTTCGTTCAGCTCCCGGATGTCCACCACCCTCTTGGTGACCTTCCTGCCGCGGGCGTCCAGCGCCGCGCCGCACATCGCCTGCCGCCGGGGGTCAAAGTTCTCCTGCGGGGAACAGAGCGGACCGTCAGCCCCCCGGGACCGAACGCCTGTCAACAGGTCACCTGAAACCCGAATCACGACCGGAGCGATTGGAAGATTGATGAGCGATTGATTGGAAGACCCTCCACCACCATCACCACCCGGGGAACCGATCCGCCTCTAAATCAACCATCAATCAGCCGCCGACCAGCATTCTGGGACCAGAAGCTCCACGTGAACCCGGCGGACCCAGGGCGGTTCTACATACGCAGGCCCAGGACAGGGGCCTCTGGGCCCGGGCCCCGGACGGGGAGCCGTCGTCGGAGCCGTCCGCAGAGACGCTCTGGGGCCTGGGGCTGAGGCCCAGGATGTGGTTCACCAGGCGCCTCTTTAGGGTCAGCCGAGGGCTGAACGGCGCCTCGCAGCTCTGCAGGAAGGAGACGGGCGGGTTTACCCTCTGACCCCAAACAGGAAGCAGGAAGTGGAGCGGCTTGGACACCCAGACCACTTTACTGTTCAGCTTCAAACACAAAAATCTTCCACAGACAGAAACCTGACGGAAAGCTTCCCTGCAAATATCAGCAGCTTTACATAGAGCAGGTCCAACTTTCAGCTGCCTCTCGTAACTTTTAGCTCTAGATAAGCGTCTGACCTTCGTCTGAACCGAGCTCGGCGCTGACCGGACCGGGTCACTGACCGTGTGGACGATGGGCGACATGGTGTCGGCTTCGTCCTCGTCCGACAGGTCTCCCATGTTCACCGAGTTCTGGTCGGTGATGTCGTCGGCGTCCTCCTCCCCCGTCAGCGACGTCAGCGTGTTGCCCAGGGCGTTCAGCCGCTTGCCGATGTTCGGGTCCATGTGGACGTCGATGCCGCACATTTTCCACAGAACGTTGAGCGTCCAGGTGCCGGCGCTGCTGCTCTCTGCTCCAAGACAAACATCAACGCTCATTTTTCTGAAGCGCGAGTCGCTGAGCCTCAAGAAGACGGCGCCTTGCCTGCAGACAGCTGGCCGGTGGTCCTGGAGCAGACTTCATATGTGCCGTCAGGGACGACGCCTGCAAGCCGACAAGCCGACATTCAGGAGGCAACGCAGCTCCAGCGATCACATGAAACATTTCAACACACACCACTGGGTTAAACGTCACAACGATCGAGTCAGGAAAACGGCACGAAGGATCTGGAATAAAGTTTTGCTCTTAATTATCAACGATGAGTTTCACATCTCACCGGTCTGGAAGAATTTCTCATTTAAAAAAATGTATAGAAAGTGTGAAGTAGGCCAGCTGTGCTAGCTTGACTATGAAAAGCTTAACGTGGCTGTGCTGTGGAATTCAGTGATTCAGTTTCAACACTCACATGCGTTCATGACGAGGTCGCCCCGGACTTCGGGCTTCCAGTCGTCCCAGGACGTCTCGAAGCCTTCGGCGAAGCGGATGCAGAAGTTCTTGAAGTGGCCTTTGCTCACCAGAGACTCGGAGGAGCAGGCGGTGATCAGCGTGCTCTCGATGGTCAGAACCAGAGCCGAGCCCGTGTCAAAGTCGATGCTGTGGTTGACCTGGGAGGGACGGAGTACAGCGGGTCGCAGTTAGCGGCAGAACCAGTAAAAACAACCCGTTTCATCCAATCACAGAAGCCAGAGCAGCACGGTGACATTTCACTCAGAAATGAAGTAGAAACCCTGATTGAATCTTCATTTGGATCCACTTCAGAGGGAAATGTCCACAGCAGATTAGAGCTAAAAACACCCAGAAAGCATCGATTCAGCTCCCCTAGTCTGATGCTAATCCCACCAGGGAATCAGAAAACATTTCAGGACCTCAGAGCCGTTTTCCTCGTGCATCACCACCGACCTCCAATCAGGACACAGATCCACACAGACAGGCCAGAGCTCCTCCAGCTCTCCTCCAGGTAAAACACAGCAGGCAGCCAACAGGAAACAACACATTTCAAAATAAAATCAGAGCAGAACCACAGCAAGCCACCAGGCAGGACGGAGGAGCTGCGGGTTACTTTGTGGGCGGGCTTTGGCTGGGCCGCTGCTGCAGAGCTCATCTCCGGCCCTGACGCCGCTGGTCCTTTCTACAGAAATGGGTGACAGCACAGCTGGTGACCTTTAACCCCACACACAGGCTAGACCTGAGCCTGGATTTTCATAAACTCTGGTTACTCTGAAGGTCGTCGGCAAGCAGCTGCTTGGTTAATCCAGCAATGAGAACAATCTTAGCAGGTAAGATTCAGGTTATAATCAGATGAATAAAAAGGATTTTAACGCAGAAATGTTCAGTTATGGATAAACAGAGGAAACGACCTCCATCAGGACGGACGCTGGCTGCTCACAACCAGACGTTTAGCTTCCACTAAATACCATGTTGGTTAGCGCCTTAGCATTAGCTTCTGCACTGTGGGTCCAGATGAACCGCAGAGTTTAGATGCTGATGTTTCACCGGAGGCCGCTGGGGCTGCCTGGTGGTCGGGTTACCTGTGACGCGTTGGTGATGGGCAGGCAGATGCCCAGGTCGTTGACGGTGAGCTGCAGGAACAGGGTGCTGAAGGCCTGGGCCGACGTCTGCTGGATGCCCGGCAGCTTGTCCACCACCTCCTTGGTGGCCATGTGGATGTCCTTGTTGAGCGCCAGCCGCTGCTCGTTCCAGTTGTCGTACGCCGCCTTGTAGTTCAGCCAGAAGAGCACGGCTGCAGGGACAGGAGGCAGAGGGCGGTTTCCAGGAGAACCAGAACAGAACCGGTTTGGTCTCTGGTGCTTTAACAGAGCCGTTTCAACGCGTGACGTGAGCCGAACCTCTGTCGAACGCCACCGGCTGAGCGAACACGATGGGCCGGTTCAGAGTAATCAGAACCGCCTCCTTGTCCGACGAGCCGCTGATCTCCTCCTGCAGCGCGTTCCTCAGACCGATCCGGGTCCGGAAGTACGCCACCTGGTGGAAGTCTGAGCCGGCCTCTTCGTAAACCTGCGGGACGGACGGGGAAATGAAAGCGGTTCGCGCCGGGTCCGGTCCAGAGGGCCGGCCGGCCGGCCGGTACCTGATGCTTGACGATCTGCCCCAGCGCCAGGTTCAGGTCCACCTGGCACTTTCCGAACAGCTTCAGGTAGCTGCTGCTGCCTCCGGGCTGAGCCTTGCACTGGATCCGGTTGGACAGCTCCAGCTCGATCAAGCCCGTCTCGAAGCGCACGGCCCGCATCGACGGCGTGGTGGCCGTCATCTGGATGCCCTGGAAGCACGGCGAGGAGAGGAGCTAGCAGTGAGCTAACGCCGAGCTAACTCTGAGACATTGCTGCGCTACAGCTAAGCTAACCCTGAGCTAACCTTCAGAGAGCTAACCCTGAGCTAACCTTCAGCTGACCCTGAGCTATTGCTAAGCTAACCCTGAGCTATCGCTGAGCTAACCTTCAGCTAACCCTGAGCTATCGCTGAGCTAACCTTCAGAGAGCCATCGCTGAGCTAACCCTGAGCTAACCTTCAGCTAACCCTGAGCTATCGCTGAGCTAACCCTGAGCTAATTGAGGGTGTTCCTTCTGAACCCACCTTGAACATCAGGCTGAGGGAGTAGAGCAGGATCTTGGGCTTGTCTGCGTCTGTGGACGAGTCGTGTTCGTTCCACAGCGGGATCGGCTGTTCGCCTCCTGCAGACAGAGAGCACAGCGTCCTGAAGGAACCAGAGCAGACGCTGATGAAGGCTATGATGAAGGCGCAGCAAACCGATCTCAGCTTATCGTTGTGCGATATGAAGCAGACTAAAGTAGGTGAGGAGGATCCTTCTTTTAGCGATAGAAGTGGAAATCCATTTTAAATCGAGTTGTGAGCCATTAAAGATTCAAAGTCAAATGACAGGAAGTCAAGCTGTGTCTGGAGTTTCAGAATAAAAGCCTGATGTTTACCTGAAACCTTCTGGATGACTTCGTTGACTTCCTTCATGAAGACCTTCTGCAGGAACACCAGGTGGTTCAGCAGGTCCGTCGTCAGGTTGTGTTCAAACGAGCCGATCTGTCCACACACAGAGCAACGTCTTAACAGGGTGTGGCGTCAGGAACCCGTTGTCATGGCAACCTGCCCCACCTCAGCGACGCATCGCAGGTAGTTGCCCTGCAGGTAGTTGCCCTGCTTGGCCGGGAAGTCGTCGGCGGCCCAGCTCTGGTCGGAGTGGCTCTCGTGGTCCTCCATGATGTACTCCCCGGACATGGAGACAGGCGGCAGGGACAGGCTGGCGGACGGGGACATGGTGGACATGTCCACCGGGGACACCTTGGACTGGAAGCACAGCTTGTGGTTCGGCAGCTCGAAGGTGAAGCTGGTCTGAGCTCCTGAGGAGCAGAACCTGATCAGAACTGGGCAGAAAACGCCTGTAAACAGGTGGGGGAGGGGTCACCTGTCATGCCGTGGCTCTTCACCGCCCCCATTTTATACTCTGCTTTGAGCGAAGGCAGCAGGGCGGCGCCGATGGTGATGCCGTCCATCATGGCGCTGAACTTGAGGACGATGGGCTTCTTCTCCAGGCCCTCGGGCAGCTGAGGAAACTCGTTGGCCTCCACCGGCGTCTGGTTGATGCTGGATGCCTTGTCCGGCGGCTGGGGGGTCGGCGTGTCCTCACGACTCGGTTGGCTGCTGCAAAACACGGCAGCAGCCAATGAGAAGGAGGGGGCGGGGCATCAGGCAGGGCGCCGACTCACACCACGACTAAAAACGACGGACGCACATTTCATCGATCCGAGTTTAACCAACATTAAGAGAGAAACTCTGATGGAGAAACTTCCTGTCAGTTGGACCTCGGTTAGTTTTAATACATGAAGACTTTAAAAATGAATTGGGGACAAAAGTCCAGATGAACTGAGACACATCCACAAGGTTAAAACTGCATCTCATTCTGAAATTAAAGGTAAACTCGAAAAGCTCGGAGTTTAACCCTGAACTCGGAGTTTAACCCTGAACTCGGAGTTTAACCCTGAACTCGGAGTTTAACCCTGAACTCGGAGTTTAACCCTGAACTCGGAGTTTAACCCTGAACTCGGAGTTTAACCCTGAACTCGGAGTTTAACCCTGCACCTGGAGCTCCAGCTCCTCCGACCCGACAAACCGATAAGCCGGCGCAGAGGAACGTACACATTTGCAGGCTGGCGGATGAGGTCGGAGATCTGCTTGGAGAGCTGGTGGGAGCTGCGGACCATCATGCTGTGCAGCGTGGCCGGGTGCTGCGGGATGTTGATCATGATGGAGCCCACCTTGAAGACGGCGGCGTTGTTGGTCCTCAGGCCCCGCTGGGCGCTGTACAGCGCCTGCGACTTGGCAATGGTGCACTTGACGACGGTCCTGAAACACGAGAGAAGAGTGAGTGGACGGAAACCTGACGGAGGATGAAGACGGACTGTGAAGCGTCATGCAGTCAGTGACGATGGCTGGAGACGACCCACAGGGGAAGAAATGAAATGACCTCCAGCTCCAGAAGTATCTGGATCTGCTGCGCCCCGACATGAAGTCAGATGAGAGCAGCTCTGCCAGCATGAAACACAGATGAACCCCGAGGATGATGAGCAGCAGGCGATGAAGGACAGACTCAGCAAAGCAGCATATTCAGAAAAATCTGTCGCACAGATACAAGAACCCAACTGGGCACAGATGTTGCTGTTCTGAGATGGCAGCCATATTTAAAACAGCTGCCATCTTGAAATAATCTCTTCAGTTTCATTCCCCAAAATGAAATATTTTGATGTCAAATCATCCATAATTCAACACAGAATTCATATTTACTGATTTTCTCCCCCCATATTTCAACATGGCTGCCACGGTGGTCGTGGAGAATAAACGCACTAAAATCAGAGCAGTTATTTTCAGTGGCGGGCACAGATAGAAGTTAATTCACTGAACAAGGATCTTAGCTACGCTAAGACTGAACGACTAAACACACAAAGTTAGCATAGGCTAACACTAAGCTGCTAAACACACAAAGTTAGCATAAGCTAACACTAAGCTGCTAAACACACAAAGTTAGCATAAGCTAACACTAAGCTGCTTAAAAAATTTGAGGATGGTAACACAAACCTGCTAACCACATAAAAAAATTTGCCGGAAGCTAACCCTAAACATATAAAAACAAAATAGCTGGAGCTAATGCTAATGCCAGACCTCTGCTTCTGATTGTATCATCACTACAGTTGCAAGGACAGGATGAGCCAAGATGAAACATACGATGTGACCTAAAGTCATGAAAGTATGCAACTCTCTGTGGCAATAAATAGCTTAAAAACGGCTCACAAACGGCAGCCATCTTGAAAACTGTCTGACCCTGAAATGCAGATGGCTGATGGGAAGCCTGAGGGTTGATCATACAAGTATTCATGCCGCGGCTAACAGTTTTTCCAGAGATATGCTGCGCTGCATGAGACGGTGGGTTTACTGGTGCAGAGGTCACTGGGGTCAACATGAACATACAGAAACTCCTGCTTAGCCGTGCTGGTGGGAGACGTGGGAAAGTCCTCCAGTCTACGCAGTTTACCGGGAAGCAAAGAAGAGCGAGGAAGAAGAGAAGAAGAGTCAGGAGGTATAGAGTTATGGAGATAGACAGGCTGGAATGACCTGGGGTAAATAAAACCACATCAGCTTCTGATCTCACCAGTTTCTATAGAGCTGATCAACTTATTTCAGATAATCAGTTCTACAGCCAATTTATTACAAACAGCTTTAACTCATTGGATTTATTTCACATTGAAGTTTCAATTATTGTTTTTAACCAAATTCTTAAGAACCCAATCAATTTAATTTCCATTATTAATCATGTTAGTTTACATACTCTATGATAGCAGAAAAACTTCCTATTTAGGATTTCAGAATCAATTTATATATATATATATATATATATATATATATAATTTATTTTTTTTAGTTAATATGGTAACAGTTTGATTTATCTGATAAAATTAAAGTTGATACAATAAGAGTTGGTTACTAGAATAAATACTTAGCTGACAAAAACTAATAATATTAAGTTATAGAATAACATTTCATTTCCCACTTAACTAATTTAATAAAGAACTTTTTACTTAAAGTAATTTTACTGCATTATTTGAACTAGGATTTTTTTAATCATTATTTTAATTACCATCATCAAGCAGGCTAAATTTTTTATATCGTAGCTTCAATAACCGAATTTACTGAATTCAGACGACTGAAAAACAGCCTGACAATTCACCTGATTACCGGTTCATCGGTATTGGGCCGTTGGTACGTACTGAATGTCTGGCGTGATTCCCTCCAGCAGAACGATGTTCACTCCTCCGATGTGAGCCGACGCGCACGTCTCCGTCATCTTCTGGTGGAGAATATCTGCATCACAGAGAAAGCCGTCAGAGCCGCCTGGCCACCAGGGGGCGTCGTTCGCCGCCGCAGCAGCTCTCACCCTTCATCTTCTCCTTCAGCGTGAACGACCCGTGGATCTTCTTAAGCTCCGCCTCCATGGTCAGGCCGCCGATGTCGGCCTCCAGGTGAGTGCGGTTCACCATGCCGATGCCGAACACGATCAGCGTTACGTGCTGCGGCTCGCCGCTCACCAGGCTGCGCCGCCGTCCGCCCGCCGCTGCCGCCCCGGCCGGCCTGCCAGGCGTCGCCGGCTCCGGCTGCTCGTTCTCGTTCTCAAAGATGACCTTACAGAGCGACTCCGACGGGCGCCGCCCGCCCTCTGCAGACAGGAAGTTCAGCCCATCAGCCACCCAGAACCAGACAGGAAGTGGCTGGTTTTTGTTAATTATAAACAGGAAGTAGTGATGCGCGCTGACCTGAGATGCAGTTCTCCGGTGAACTCTTCTCCAGGATGCCGGTCGGGTCGGAGATCAGGGAGTAGAAGTTGAGCAGCTTGTACATGTTCTGCCAGCACTCTGCCGACGGCTCGCTCTGCTCCGACACCGTGATGGAGTCCGAGTCGTCCATCTGGATCGGCATGTGGTCCGCCACGTCCCGGGAGCCCTTTCTGGACACCTGGGGGGCAGAGCCAGAACCCGCCGTTACCCGGTACCAGAACCTCCTGAAGTTCCACCGCATCACAATGTTTCTGCTAAAACTGGGAGTCTGCAGTGATGTGGTGGCGCCCTCTAGAGGACAGAAGATATTTCCAAAGTGGCTTTTATTTCAGACATTACTGAGACGGTCGGCGCAGGTTCACGAGAATACAATGATAAATTTATAATGGCAACCTGAGGCTGATGCTTACAGATTAAATATTTCCTCCACATTCCTCACTTCATTCTAGTAATATGAAGACTAATTTTAATGATTTTTAATTAAGATACATGATGCTTTTTATTTACCTTAAATGTAAAATTTATATTTTTATTGTAGATTTTTGGCTTAATTATTACAAATGGCCTTTTCAGAGTTAGTTCTCTAGTTAATTATTCCAGCCTGTTGTTTCCCTAACCTTAGCGCTGCCCCGCCCCCGCCCGTTGCTACCTTGGAGGTGCGGCGCTCCGAGCGCCCCAGCGAGCTGCGTCCTCGGGGTTCCCGCCGCCCCAGCGTGTCGATGTTGGACGGCGGCCCGTTGGAGGGAAGCCCCGCCCCTCCGCCTCTCTTGCTCTTCAGCGTCTGCGTGGCGCCGCGGCCCGCGCCGTTCAGGCTGCCGCGGGAGCTGCGGCTGAAGTCGGAGGACAGGATGTGGCGGTAGGGCCGGGCCCTGAAGGTGGGGGTGGGGGAGGTGGAGCCGGCGGTGTAGCGGCTCAGCTTGATGTCGGTCTGCGTGGCCTTGATGTCGTCGATCATGGTGCTGAACTGGTGGATGAGGCGCACCAGCGCCATGTCAACACGCTGGCTGATGGCCTGGCAGGCCGTGGTGAAGTCGCAGTGGAAGGTGTTGTAGTGGCGGCGATTCAGGTCGTGGAAGGAGAGCGGCGCCCCCTGGGGGGCGCTGGCAGACTTCTCCATCACCACGGCGTTGACGCTGAAGGTCTCGATCAGCAGGGCGGGCTTGAACTCCAGCGGGGGAAGATTGACGGTGCCCTGCCTGGAAACACAGAGGCTCAGAATCACCTGCCGGTTCTGATCCGATGACCCAACTTCCTACAGCGACTTGCATCACAGAGCAGCTCAGGAAACGCAGAAATGTTACAGGAAATTATCAAGGCAAGAATATTTGTCTGCTTAGAGGGGCAGTACCACAAGTTTTACATTTTACAGCATGCTTAAATAACTGCGTTACCTTAAGTTATGAAAATGATCAAGTTTAAGCCATGAAATTGGGCCTCCGTCTCTTTAAGAACTGCAGCTGTTTCTGAAGGTCTGACTCCAAAAAGTCATTCAAAATGGCTCCTCTAAGGAGCTCAGCAGATGTTTGCTAGTTGCTGCTGGCTAGTCTGAAGGAGCCGTCATCATCAACATAACCTTAACATCTCAGAGTGAAATGAATCCAGATAAGCAATGGGTAAGGGTCAGGCTTCTACCTCCTGGACTTCTTGTTTTTCCGCTCCTTGGTCGTATCCGAGTCCACGATGTCAGCTCGCAGACACTCCAGGTTGCCCGAAAACGACAAATGTTCTCCAAAGTACATCTTGTAGCTGAGGGGAGTGGCATCCTGCGCCTGGATGCCGATGTAGCTCAGCAAGGGCTTGAAGACAACCTGGAGCAGGAGAAAATCAGGAGGTTCATTAGACCAGTCTGCTCGTGTTTCCATGTAGCGCTAGCTGGTGCGTAGCCTGCTGGCCGCTGCAGCTAGCAACGCAGACCTGCAGCCTTTACTCCGAGTTGGTTCATGTCGACATGACCAGACTGTTCCAATACAGGAAGATTTGTTTGTAATGAAAACATTTTCCTGGCCTGCGAAATGTGAAACTCTTATCAAGATCTTGTAGTGCTGATTAATAGTGAATCGTTGTAAAAGTTTCCAGATTCTTTGCCTGATTGCATCATTGTCCCAATGCGAGGTGTAGCTATGACGCCAACGCTGACGGCGCCAACGCTGACGGCGCCAACGCTGACGGCGCCAACGCTGACGGCGCCAACGCTGACGGCGCCAACGCTAAACCATGAATCCAGTCGGCTCACCTGAGCATCGGCCAGCTGCACGGCAGCGGGACACTGGTTCCCCTCCTCCACGTCCACCAGGTCATCCTGACTGGTGCTGTGCTGGGAGTGCTGGGAGTGCGTCCCATCCAGCGTGTTCTGGTCGCTGGACAGAACTGTGTTGAAGTCCGATGCCGAGGGGATGGTGGGCAGGGTGCAGGTTCCGGCTGGGAGGGACAACAAGGACACCGTCAGAACCAGGTCGAGAGAAGAACCGAATCAGAACTGGACCTAGCCTCTATGCTAACAAACTCCAAGCTGACCTTGTGGGCTGCTAGCAGCTACGCTAACAAACTCCAAGCTGACCTTGTGGGCTGCTAGCAGCTATGCTAACAAACTCCAAGCTGACATTGTGGGCTGCTAGCAGCTACGCTAACAAACTCCAAGCTGACATTGTGGGCTGCTAGCAGCAACAGGATGGTAGCTGAAGTCCAGAGAGTCTGGAGACAGACATAGAGAGCTGAGAGCTGGTTCTGGAGTCTGGCCAGGTCCGGACCCCCAGCAGGTTCATGCAGCTGGAGCCCAGCGGGCCTCACCTGGCTGGGAGCGGCTGAGCGGGGAGTCGTGGGACGTGGCGCCGGCCCGGTTCCCCACGGCGTTGGACATCCAGTTGTAGAAGCTGACGGAGGACGGCTCGGACAGCAGCGGATGTTCGGTCAGCATGTCCGTCCCTGCAGGACGGGCCGGGTCGGAACCAGGAGACACAAACAGGTTAAAATCTGTTTATGTTCCGGGTCATTAAAACCCATCTGCTCTGAACATCATGAACTCATTCACAAACAGGAAGGTGGGCAACATAAACCTGACCAGCAGGTGTCACTGCTGGACCAAAAATATCCAGAACTTTAATTTCAGGACTTTCAGTTTTCAGGTCATTTCATGTAAAATAACTTCATCTTTCACTGTGTGGAAATGTTTCAGGTGATTCTGAACCAAACTGAGATCCAGCTGAATAATCTCACTCTGGATCATGCAGGACATGAAGCTGTGGATTATAATCCCACATTTCACCAGGTTAGATCTGCACTATAACAGGGCTGAGGCCATTTAATAACTCATTATTCTGATATTTAATCAGATAAAACAGGCTGCAGGCCTTTCCTATACAATGTTAGAAATATATTAAAAGATGCAAACAAATGATTCAGTTCTTTTCTTAAATAAGAAAATAAATATTTATGTCCTAAAATGCAGCAACAGCAATTATTTTAATGATCTTTTGATCATTTGTAGCAGAGCTAAAAATACCGTAAAGGTTCAGAGCGTCTCCTGGTCTGAACGCGGCGTAGGACTGACCTGGACATCAGATATTGATTAATGATTAACAGGAGTTTGTTTTCCCTCGTCTGAACCAGGTGGAACAGATTTAGGATGATTTTTTATTTTAAATGTTTTTATTTATTGTCCAGTTTCGGCTTTGTTTCTGCTCTGTGTCGTTCTGTATAATCCAGTTAGTGATCAATCAATGAATAATTAATTAATGATTCATCCCTAATCCCACCAGATTAAACCTGGAGTTTTTTTCTTCCTAACGATTGTTGATTGCTCTGGTTTTACTGGTGAACTGGTTTTGCTGGGATTCCTCCGGCTCACCTGTGCGTGTGAGGGAGCTGGTCTTGGTGGCGGCGGCGGCCATGTCGCTGCGCTGCGGCGTTCCCTCCAGCAGGTTGTGCAGGCTGCGGAAGCTGCCCGTCAGGTTGCTCAGCAGGCTCTCCTTGCGCGGGCTGTCCCTGGCCGGCGGCCCGCCGCCGCGGCTCACGTGGGCCGGCGAGTCGGCCGCCGTGTCGCCGCTGGTGTAGCTCAGTGACTGGTAGGGATGTGAACCCTGGGTGTGACAAACGAGCAGAGCGCCGGGCAAGGTTACGACGGCCACCGGGGGCGTTTCATCGCCATGACAGATAAATTGTCTGGAGAGGCAGAATAGTTTAGGATGAGAGAGACGACACTCAGAGAGACACAGAGGGAGAATGGACGGAGTCACTGAGAGAAACGCCTGCAGAGCCGAAGCACAGAGCTGGAAACGCCTCCACCAGGACTGGAGCCAATATTTGGCTACATGCCTTCAGAATATTTAGGGCACTTAGCTTCACATAAATAAATTCTCCCTGAAGCTACGAGTCAAAGTCAGGGGTGCAATAACAATTTGATCCTATTGGTGGCGATATACTGTGCTGTAGCACATGTCACATTTTAGCACTAGCTGGTAGGGCGGCTTAGCAGAGCTAATGATAGCAGCTAGCTCTGAGTTAGCGCTGTCTTACCTTTATCCTGTGGGCGGACTCGTTGTGCGTGTGGGACTTGGAGAGCTTCCTCATGATCTCGACACCGCTGACCGGGCCGGTGCTGGTCTCTTTGGGTGGGGGGCGACTGCAGGCTCCTTCCAGCAGCATGGTGTGTTCACTCACTGTGGCTTCAACAGAAGGAGATCCGATCAAAGTCCCAGAAGGAACCGATTCCGCACATCATCATCAACGAAGCAGCTTCACATGATCAGAACCAGCAGACCCTGGCTTTATATCTGCATTTATAGCTTTAGTTCTGGAAACAGAAACTAAACGCGTCATTTCCAGACTCTGCCAGACTGAGAAGGTGCTGAAATAGAAACCTTTTTCTGAATACTGTCGTTTAAAGGGGCAGTGTCATGTTTTCTAGGCTCAGAGCCATTTTATAGAACAATCTATAAAATGTTCTAGAACTACCTTCAGTTGTTATAAAAATGCTGTAAATATCAAATATGACTTCAAAGAAAAGTTATTTCTGAATTAACGCCTTGAAATTGTTCCTCTGTGACTTTAAGAAGCTCCTGCTCTTCCTGAAGCTCCGCCTCCAGGAAATTGTCCGAACATGGCTCCTCTATTAAGCCTTTAACGTTTTTACCAGCGTTGCTCTGAGCAGCAGCTCCTATGATGAGATCAACCGTTCCATCAGCTGTTTGCCAATTGCTGCTGGCTAGTCTGAAGGAGCTGAGAGGGGGAGGAGCTGCGCCTCAGAGGCGGGGCTTGGTCCACCCAGGCATTCAGCACAGGTGACTGGTTGCCATAGAGACTAAAGGATTTCTCAAACATGAAAGAATCAAAGCAACACTGCAGGGAAAAACACTAGAAGGTCTTAATCTGGTGTGAATGGGACCGGAACCGCCGGCGGTTCTGGATCGGACCGGAACCATCGGCGGTTCTGGATAGGTCCCAGTGCTTCCAGGTGTCGACCCGTTAACTTGGTCCCACCTGCGTCGAACTCAAACTCCGCTCCGTCGGCGCTGGTGTCGCTGTGCAGCGCGGCGCCGTTATCCAGGCCCAGGACCGGGTCGGGCTGGTTCTGCTGGGCCTCCCTGGGCTTGGCGATCTGGCTGGGACCCATCAGTCCGATGGCCTTGAAGCCCTGAGTCACAACGATGAACTTCATCCACTGCCGGGCCAGAGCCACCAGACCCTTCTTCAGCGTCACCAGGGCCGGAACACCGTCGTTCTGGGGAGAGACCAGTAAGACCAGTAAGACCAGAGAGACCAGCCAGCTCCAAGCCTGCTCCCAGTGGAACCAGCCTGCCCCTCACCATGGTGGCCTCCTCGATGACGGTGTAGTCGGCCTGCTGCAGGTATCGGTGCAGGATGTTGCACAGCATGCAGGACGGGTTCTCGTGCAGGTAGTGGGCGCGCTTCGTCACCCGGTTGTACTTGCTGCGGATCGGGATGTGGATGCTCTTCTTCTGTTGCACAAACACAAAAAACAAATGAAACACGGTAAATGAAACGGATTCCAACAATGAAACCGGATTCAGGCGTGTTACCTCCAGAGCCTCCGTCATGATGCAGCCCATGACGGCGCAGACGCGCAGCGTTCCCTCCATGTCCAGTTTTCGTAGCGACGACTTGAGCTGGTCGATGGGGACGAGCCAGGCGCCGATGGCCGGCGTGGCGGTGCTGAGCAGGTTCAGCTGCCTGAACACAAAACGGGAAAAACAGCCTGAGAAACGCCAGTTGGTGGCGCCTCAGAGCGCCGCCACCAGGGGGCGCCACAGAGAAAAAATGTGGCAAGATATTTATGAATCTGACAAATTTATGTTTCCTTACATTATTAAATCTAATCTGTTTTTTTTTTACAATGCAATGAAGTATTAGGGCAAGGTAAAGAAAATAATTAAATTATGAGAATATTATGAAAAAAATAATCCAAGTCAAACTAGAAACGGAAAGATGCAATTTAAAGACAATAAGCTCATGATATTCAGAGATCAAAGTCTAAACAATGAGAAAGTCGCAACAAAGGTTAGCCTTTTTTGAGCCTTTTTTTATTTTTGAGGTGTTATTTTAATGATCCTGCTTTAGCTTAGCATCAGCAGTCATTCTGGAGGTTGGGCTGCAGACCCAGTCGGGTGTTTCTGGGGCGAGGCGTCCCACCTGGACATGGTCTGGGACGCTGAGCGGACGTTGGTGGGAGCAGCGAAGCTGAACCAGATCTCCCTGATGGTTAGCTTCATGCTGCTGGAGTCGGGCGGCGGCGGCATCAGGGGGAGATCTTTCTTCAGGTCGTCAGACTCCACGCCTTCATCCTGCATGGCGGGAAGCATTCAGGTAAAAATGGATTCCACTCAAACGCCTCCATATCTGTTAACAACTGTTTTAGTTTCACATGTATGATATCTTCACCTTTAGATTAATACTATAATCAGATAAGTATCCAATAATAACAGTATTATTATTAGTTAGAACAAGCTAACTGTTGGTATTTCTAGCTGTGTTTTTACACTTGTTGAACTTATTTTGGCCGTTCTACTCCTCAGTTACATGCTTTAGTGTCACCATGTTACTTTACCTGTACAGTAAGCAGAGTTTCCCCCAGTAAGCCCGCTCAGCCCGGCGGACGCTCCGCCATGTTTTTGTATTAAAAGATGTTAAGTTGACAGGAAACATAAAAGTATTGCTGGCTTATTATGGAAAACATCACCAGTGAAACCATCTAATCCCACAACTAGTCTAAACAACTAGTTAAAAAATACAATTAAAATGAATATCAATTATTTGCACTTCTGTTTAATCCAAACTAAGCCAGCGGCTCCATCGGGCCCTCAGGGCTTCAGGGGCCATAAATGCTGATAACTTAACACAGATACATAAATGTAACATTTATTTATTGAGATGATCGATGCTGCTGAATTTGATTTAATGCTTTCAGCATAAATTTAAATGTTTAAAAATGTTTAACATTTAAATGTAAGATTTGAAGGAGCTGGCAAGTTTACTTTATAAAAGTTCAAATAATATTCATATTGTTTTGTTACCATAGCGATCCTCTAGAAACTGGATAGTTTTATTTATTTATGTCCAGGTTTATTAGTGTAGTTTTTATTATGAACAAAGTTTTAATTCTGCTCAGTATTTTCTGTAATTAAAGTATTTATCAAATCTAGTCCAGTTTTATGATGTTTGATTCATTTATTTCAACCAAATTATCCGTAATTTTCATGTTTCTGTTACAAAAAGAAACTTTAAATTCAGAATTTGATAATTTCTGCCAGAAACTGGTATTTATTAATAATCAGATCTGAATTAATCACAATTAAATTTGGTCTTTTATGAGGTTATTCTCCACCAGGTGAGCAGGAACGAGTCGTCCTGACCTGCTCGTCCGAGTCCGAGTTGTCGTTGGCGTCAGAGTTGGGGCTGATGATGTCGTTGGGCAGGTTGTCGTCGGAAACGTCGGTGCTGTAGCCGCTTCCGGTCTGGGATCCCGTGGAGCCGTTGGACTTGCCGGTCCCGGTCTTCCCGCCGCCGTCTGAGTGTCCCATGACTCCGAAGGCGTTGTACAGGACGGCGCCGGACTGACGGCCGCCTGGAAGCAGACCGGAGACATGAGCCTCCCGTCCTGAGGGGGGCGCTGCAGGGAGCGGCAGTGTTACCTTTGACAGTGAGGTTCTCGATGCCGCATTCGAACATGATCCAGCCCCATTTCTCCAGCGAGGCGGCAGAGCGAGTCGGGTCGCTCGGTGCCGCCTGGCCGTCCGTTTCGTCCACCAGGGAGAACTCGTCCAGGTCCTCCAGGCCGAACAGAACCTTGGACTTCTCGAACGGGATGGCGGTGATGGCAAACGTCCCCACATCTGCAGAGGACAGGGCGGGGTCAGAGAGCGCGGTCGCAGCGGGGGGCCGGGCCGGGCCGTGGAACCGACCTGTGGAGTCCAGTCCACGCAGCTGGCTGTGGATCCGGTGGACGTTCAGCCTGGCGGCGATCTCTTTGCCCTTCTCGATGCCGGCGTTGGAGCGCAGCGACCCGGACGACTGCGGCTGCATCTTGGTGGCCGACGCGTACTTCTCCAACATAACGGACGGTCGGCCGTGTTCAGTGGCGTTCGGCGTCTCCTCAACAATCCCCCTGACAGAAACAGAGGCAACTGGTTCCACTGGGAGGCTAGCTTAGCTACTGACAAGTTCCAAGATGCCCGCCATCTTGAAAAATGTACTTTTGCAGCAAATTTATCACAGATGAATGCTTTTGGTGTCAAATCAGAAATAACTGGACCTATTTAATTATAATTTTTACAGTTTTCAAGATGGCCACCACAGTAGCTTCACTATCCATTCATTCACTGAACAAAACTCTTAGCTCTGCTAACGCTAAACCACCAGACACATTAAGGTTAACAGAAGCTAATGCTAAACTTCTTGGCACATAAAACAAATTGGCAGATGCTAACACTAGAAAGTCAAACACAAAAAAATTTGCAGTAGCTAGCGCAAAACCGTAAACCACTTAAAAGATTTGTTCAAGTTGACGCTAAATATTTAAAGAAAAAATAAGCAGAAGCTACTGCTAAATACATTTAAAAAATGATGCTAATTCTAAACCATTAGCTACATAAAACATTACCAGGAGCTAACATTAAACAACAAAACAAAAGGATATGATAAGAAGCTAAAGCTAAGCCACTAAACACAAACATTAGCAGAAGCTAATGCTAACATTAAACAACTGTTGTATTCTGATACATTTAATCACTTGAAAGTTGTATAAATGTGAAGACCAAAGTGGAAAACATTTGATGAGACATAAAGTCATAAAAACAAGGAATATTTCATCACAATAAGAGTAAAAAGTGGCAGCCATCTTGAATGATGGCCGTCATTCTAAATTTAAGTGGCTCATGTGAAATCTGAAAAACATCAGCCCTGAGAGGTTAGCATGTTAATGCTAATATTAGGCAGGTTTTACAGTGATGAGCGTCGCCGTGACAACCTGCGTGTGTCCAAGCGTCGCCGTGGCAACCTGCGGGTGGCCAAGCGTCGCCGTGGCAACCTGCGGGTGGCCAAGCGTCGCCGTGGCAACCTGCGGGCAGCTGTGGGATGCGGACGGCTCACCGGTTCATCCTGAACTGGGTAGCGATCCGGTCGAAGCACAGCGCCACCAGAGACACGTGTGGGATGCATTTAGCAGACGGGGAGCCTTCCTCTACGGAGGCCTGCAGGAGGCAAAGGTTCACCTGCACAGAAACAGGTACACACAGTCACCAAACACATCCTGGACGCGTTGCCTTCCGGGTCAAAGGTCAGACCTTGGGGATGGAGACGTTGGCCTGGAGCCCCTTGATCTTGACGTTGTCAGGTTTGACAGACAGCTCTGTCTGTCCGATGGAGGTCAGCGTGGCGGCGTCCGGCTTGGACAGCTTCTGTTCTGGCTTGGCCGTCTGGCTCTGTGGACGCACAGCGTCAGTCGCCAGGCAGGTAAGCGGCTCACCTGTAGAACCGGGCGGATACGCACCGACTCGGCCACCGTGGACTTGCTGATCTGATACGCCTCGCTCAGCACTTTGCCGTGCAGGTCGTCCAAGATGGCCGCCGGGTGCCGGATGCTGGCGAAGTGGACCATGGACTCGATGTATCTGAGACAGACGCAACAGAAAACCATGTGATCGGTCCGGTTCCGGTCCAAACAGAACCGGACCGTCAGCCGGTCGCTACCTGTCCAGGGACTCGGCCACCAGCGGCGTCAGAACCACGTTGACGGCGCCTTTCACTTCCACGATGGCCGTGGTTCTGGTCTGAGTCAGCGGCTGCTCCAGCAGCCAGTCGTCCGTCGTCGTGTCCTCGTCCGTGTTCTCCATGGCTCTTTTATCCAGCGGCGTGTACGGGGTGCTGCGGGGCGACACCAGGGGTCAGAGGTCAGGGTCTGATCATCCTGCTGCTGTTTGCAGATGTTCAGCTGCTCCACTTCCTGTACCTGCTGTTGTCGCCCATCAGCTGGAGCCCGCGGTCCAGCAGGGAGGTGGCCGACAGGCCCGGCTTGATCACCTGCAGAACAGAACACGGCTGAGTCCAGAACCAGAACCAGGCAGGAAGGTTCTACAGAGAGCCAGAACCTCCAGATGGTTCTGAGTGTCCCTGCTGTGTCTGCTGCGGACCCAGCCTAAATGGGTCGCTAGCAGGGTTCTGCAGAACCATCAGAACCAGGCATCCTGGAGCAGAGATGATTCTGGACCAGGAAGGAGCAGAACTTTTTAAAAAAGCATGTGCAGTCAGAGCAACAGAACCAGAGCAGACCAGGCTGGTTCCGACCCAGTGAACAGCAGGAACCCGTCCAGAGCAGAGGAAGTCGAACCTTGAAGCTGGGCACGGCCAGCTGGTCGAAGGAGGCGGAGCTTTCCTCGCTGGTGGGCGTGTCCAGGTCCAGTGGCCGGTGCAGAGACGACTTGGAGGTTCTCTTGTTGGTCGGCTGCTTGACGGACCAGTTGGACACCTGCAGAGAGAGCCGCGTCATTCAGAGCCCAGAAGAAGAACGGGGTCGGCCGGGCAGGGCAGGGGGTACCTGGTAGTGGGCCAGGTAGTTCTGGTAGCAGGCCATGACGTGAGGCTGCCGGGTCACCGGGCCGGGCTCGGCCGTCTTCTCCGCCTCCACAGAACTCTCCTCCTCCATGGCCAGCGCCGACACGAAGGAGGCCTGGGACGGGTGGGCGGCCAGCGGCTGGGGCGGCGGCAGGGGGCGGGGCTCCGTGATCAGCTCCCCGTTCAGGACGTAGGTCAGAGGCCCCTCCACGCTGTGGTAGATGGAGCTGCGGCTGGGGGTCAGAGGTCAACAAACCGTGAAACGAGCCGCAGACTGGCTGCAGCCACGTTTTCCTGCTAGTTTGTGTTTTCAGACCATTTGTACATTTTTAGCTCAGTTCGTTTGTGTTTTCAGCAAAGTTTGCAAACATCTGATGACCTTTTGTTCATTTCTACCTTTGCAGCCCCGACTCCAGAAGGGGGGTTGAATCAATCTACGTAGCAACAATATTATTTCTTACGGCATTAGCTAGTCGCCTGTCGGCCAGCGTGAGCTAGTCGCCTGTCGGCCAGCGTGAGCTAGTCGCCTGTCGGCCAGCGTGAGCTAGTCACCTGTCGGCTAACGTTAGGTAGTCACCTTTCAGGTGGGGTTAGGGGGAAAAACTTTGAAAAGTTCTTTGCGTTTTGCTGGTTTCCTGCCATGATTCTAACACACCTGAGCAGCTCCGCCCAGCAGCAGCAGGTCTCCTTCGCTGCTGCACAGGTGTACCCCCAGCGAGGTCGTAGCGCTCATGATGCGTTTAAAGGCGGCTCAGAAAAATGCGTTACGACGTGTTAATAATGGATTAAACAGCTTTAGATGCAGAAAAAGTGACAGAGGACACAGATATTTGAAGGGTGGAAGCTCCTATTGTATCAAACCGATATAGGAATAAGAGAGTTGGCCACTTTATGGTAAAAACAACAAACAGCTTCCAGGGGGTACGGCTGACTCTGTGGATGGGCAATGCCCCCAACAGCCCCCCAACGCCGCCGGGCCTGGTTCTATGCATTGCGTTTTCACCCGTTAGCGGTTTGGCCCATAGCAGCTGGTCTGTGATGCGTTTTCACCCTTCAGCCATGATTTTATACTGTGTGGTACAGAAATGCAGATTAACTTCGTCCCGTCTGTCATGAAAGCGTTTGGCTGCTCAGCCGGAAGAGGCTGAGCGTCTGATTGGCTGACACAGTCAGACAGGAAGCATCTGATTAAAGATCTGCTGGCGGCCTGCGTTCGGTCAGAAGCTGCTCAGCTTTAAACATTAAATCAGAGTTAAATCATTCATTCATCCAGACAGACTGAACAGTTAGTCTGTCTGACCTGCTGCGACCTCTGACCTCACCTGTAGCTCTCCATGCGGTACGGCGGCTGCTGCGGCTGCTGCATCTGCTGCCGCCTCTTCTTCTTGCGGCCCGGGTACGTGCCGGGCCCCTCGTCGGCGCTGCTGATCGGCTCGAAGTCCTCGGTGGCGGAGAAGTAGGCCTCGCTCTCGGCCACCGACATGCTGGAGTCGGCCGAGCGGTACTGGTGGAAGGTGCTGGAGTCGGCCGACGGCGTGAAGGGGAACGAGCCGTAGCTGCGCCGCTGCCGGGGCGAGTCCAGGACGTTCTCGTCGCTGCGCGAGACCTCGCTGCTGAACTGGACGCCTCCACCGCCGCCGCCGCCACCGGAGGTCAGCGCAGCCGGCGGCTTGTCGGCGAACACGGCGGCCGACAGGCTCTTGGTGCTGCCCAGCCGACCCGAATGGACCGAAGACTGGCGGCGCAGCGGCGAGCAGAGTGGCGAGCGCACCGAGGCGCGGTCCTGGGAGCCGGGGGACAGGGGGGACGCCTCGGGGACGTCGCCCAGCGTGCTGCGGAGACACAGGACACAGAGAGATTACACCAGATTGTAATCTGATAACCCAGGATAAACCAGAAACGACATTATCGCTCATCAAAATAACTTCTGGAAGGATTTATCCTCCAGGAAACGAGTTACCATGACAACCGCAGGGACACTGAGGAGACGAGAAAAGTTACAGTTTGCTCTCAAAGTTAGGAACTGTAAAAATGACAGGGATAAATGATAATATTGTCGTTTTGAGAGTTTAATTTCATACTGAACACGCCACGCTGAAATGAGGAGACATTTTAAATATCCAGAATAAATAACTAAAAATGATAAAAAGGAAATATAAGACAATAAAGAAGTTATAATGTGTCTGCAATAAAATATTAATCGTGTGATTGGAAATTATGAAGATCATTTTAATTCATCATTAATTAGTTAATTACTTATTGAGACAGGTTTATGTAGGGCAGCTAATTTGGGATCAACAGTCTGGCTTTGGGATTATTTTCAATATTCCAACATGCTCTCTGATGAAGCTGAAGCTCAAACGGTTTTGGAGGAGAAAGGAGGACATCTGAACGCCTGGGAACACGGTACGGCGGTGGCAGCATCATGCTGAGTGAACTACAGTGAAACCAAACGTCCGACACAAAATGTTCAGATTAGGAAAATATTCAGAAAAATATTCATGAGACGGAAAACCATAAATAGTAATCTGACATTTGGTAAAAACCCTGTTAAAGCTGGATTAAAGTCTGTGTGTGTGTGCGTGTGTGTGTCGGACTCACTCGGCGTGGGTTCTGGCACTGAGCGGGAAGCGGCGTTCCTCGGCGCTCGGAGACGACGAGTCTCTCTCTCCCGCCAGCAGGGGGAGTGCAGCGCTGGAGGAGCTGTTCTCCTCGGAGGAGGAGGCGGAGCTATGGGAGCGCTGGGGCACCTGGAGGCTCAGGTGCTGCTGGCTGCGCCTCTCTGGCACCTCTGGTGGCAGGCAGGGGGAGTGCGTGTCCCGCTTCAGCCCGACCACTTTACCTGAGGAAACCAGAGAAACTCAGAAACTGAGCCTGGAGCAGCAGTGGACACACAGAGAGACACAGAGAGACACAGAGAGACACAGAGAGACACAGAGAGACAGAGAGAGACAGAGAGAGACACAGAGACACACAGAGAGACAGAGAGAGACACAGAGAGACACAGAGAGACACAGAGAGACA
>NW_015113179.1:77436-78082 GCF_001443285.1 Poecilia latipinna | reverse complement strand
GACACAGAGAGACACAGAGAGACACAGAGACACACAGAGAGAAACACAGAGAGACAGAGAGAGACAGAGAGACACAGAGACACACAGAGAGACACAGAGAGAGACAGAGAGACACAGAGAGACACAGAGAGACACAGAGAGACACAGAGACACAGAGAGAGACAGAGAGAGACAGAGAGAGACAGAGAGAGACACAGAGAGACAGAGAGAGACACAGAGACACAGAGAGAGACACAGAGACACAGAGAGAGACACAGAGAGACACAGAGAGACACAGAGAGACACAGAGAGACACAGAGACACACAGAGAGACACAGAGAGAGACAGAGAGACACAGAGAGACACAGAGAGACACAGAGAGACACAGAGACACAGAGAGACACAGAGAGACACAGAGAGAGACACAGAGACACACAGAGACACAGAGAGAGACACAGAGACACACAGAGAGACAGAGAGAGACACAGAGAGACAGAGAGACAGAGAGAGACACAGAGAGACACAGAGAGACAGAGAGAGACACAGAGAGACACAGAGACACAGAGAGACACAGAGAGACACAGAGAGAGACAGAGAGAGAGACAGAGAGAGACACAGAGAGACAGAGAGAGACACAGAGAGACAGAGAGAGACACAGAGAGACACA
>NW_015113179.1:70384-71715 GCF_001443285.1 Poecilia latipinna | reverse complement strand
ACAGAGACACAGAGAGACACAGAGAGACACAGAGAGAGACACAGAGACACACAGAGACACAGAGAGAGACACAGAGACACACAGAGACACAGAGAGAGACACAGAGACACACAGAGAGACACAGAGAGAGACACAGAGACACAGAGACAGAGACACACCTTGTTTTGGTTTTAATTACATCACATCCACCAATCAGGAAAATCTTTTTCTTCCCTTTAACATTATAAAATATTTCCAGGTTTTATTAATAAACATGATTTAGGATGAATCATGAATGATTCTCCTAAAAATTATAAGAATATTTTGTTTAAAGTAAAAATATAAAATTAAAACTCAAAAATAAAAAATATGTAAGAAAATACAAAATATCAAATTAAAAAAATTAACAATAAAACTGCTATATAAAAATAAGTCGAATAGTTTTAAAACTTCAAAGTCTAAAATCAAAACAAATAAAATAATATAGTCTAAACTGATGATACTGTGACACTTATAATACAAATAAAAAACAGAAAACATTTGAAAAGGGAAGAATAAAATAAATACAAAAAATAAAATTTTAATTAAAAAATTTAAAGAAATTTAAACATTTCAAAATATATTGAGAATAAAAATAAATGAGAAGCATCAATTAAAAGCTGAAATTAGTTACTATTGAACCTTCTCTCCAGTAAACTCCGTCCACACAGACCAATAACTAAAATAATACCAAGTAATTATTACATCAATAATAGAGCAGATCATTATTGACTCTTGGATTATTAAAAACCTCGCCGCTGTGAACCGCTGCTTCCTGTTCTCCTCCAGCAGCTCCCCGTCAATAGCGTAGCATTAGCATGCTCAGCTACTCACCGTCCACTTTGGGCGTCTCCTTGGTGACGATCCACTCGGTGGGCTGCAGCAGCGACTGGCCGTAGCTCATGTCGGACTCGGCGCTGGAAGAGGAGAAGGCGGACGAGGACGACGGCGTCAGCTCCTCCAGCCTGAAGAAGTCTAGACCCATGTTGGTTCCCCCAAAGAACCTGCAGCCCCCCAGGCAGCCGCAGCGGTTCCGGCTGCGTTTACCGCGCAGGCTGGCGTCATCGGGCCACAGGAACCAGAGCCTGGAGGAGGCGGAGAGGAAGGCACTGTCTAAACACAGAGAACTGTTCCTACAGCCAACAGGGAGCACTTTCTACTCCCTACAGGACTGTTAGCTTAGCATAATGGTTCTACATTCAACAGGACTGTTGTCGTCAGGCTAGCAGTTAGCTTAGCGTAATGGTTCTACTCCCTACAGGACTGTTAGCTTAGCATAATGGTTCTACATTCAACAGGACTGTTGTCGTCAG
>NW_015113179.1:55143-66833 GCF_001443285.1 Poecilia latipinna | reverse complement strand
TGTCGTCAGGCTAGCAGTTAGCTTAGCGTAATGGTTCTACATTCAACAGGACTGTTGTCGTCAGGCTAGCAGTTAGCTTAGCGTAATGGTTCTACATTCAACAGGACTGTTGTCGTCAGGCTAGCAGTTAGCTTAGCGTAATGGTTCTACATTCAACAGGACTGTTGTCGTCAGGCTAGCAGTTAGCTTAGCGTAATGGTTCTACATTCAACAGGACTGTTGTCGTCAGGTTAGCAGTTAGCTTAGCATATTGGAGAGCAGTAACAGAAGATAGTTCAGCCTGACCCTAAACAGGAAGTCGACTGCTGACCTTCTGGTCTGTGCGTCGTGCAGCTCCAGGAAGTGTCTCTGGACGTCACACTTGGCCGGGTGGTCGGCCGCCAGCGCGATGTCGGCCGTGATGAGGTTCAGGTTGACCGAGCCCGCCTCTAGCCAGATGGAGCGGCGCAGCAGGGGAGGCTGCCCCTGACCCGGCTGCTGCTGCTCGATGTACTGCCGCATGTTGACGTCCTGCACCACGGCACTGATGCCTTCCCCCACCGCCTGGTTGTGCAGGTTGCAGGTGGCGACCCGGACCGCGCCCGTCTGGAGAAATGAGAGTCGGAGTGAATTCGGTGAATTCGGTGGCGCGACCGTGGCGCACTGGGCGCTCCCTACCTTGACGCTGGCGGCGCAGCCGTGCTCCACGACGAACAGGTCGACCCCGTCCAGCGCCAGACGGGTCATGGTGTACTTCAGCTCCTCGGAGGTGCGGCAGTGGCCGGGCAGGTGGCCCAGCTGAAACATCGACAGCTTCGGATCAGCCGTCACACTAATGAGGCGCCCGCTTTTAAAAATATCTCTGTTCTCATCGGCTGGCTGCCTGTTGGCATGGCAACTCAAGAGATACGTTTCTGCCCCAATCGTGTGCGTTCCTCACAGAGACGATCCGACCGTCAGCTAATCTCAACAACAAGAACCTTCAGAGTTTAAGGGAAAGTTTAACAGAGAGGTGCAGAGCTCTGGAAAAGACAGTACACCATCCTTCAAAGCCAAACCCCCAGCAGTGTCTGTGCGCTGATGTAATGCTTCATTTAGCAATGTGGCTAACTTCAAAAACATTTAGCGCAGTTAGCTTTCCCTAAATATGTTTTCCCGCATAATTTTAATCACTAATTTACTTGGTTGTTGTGTGACCTTTCAGTTGAACAAAGTGATCGACCGTTAAGGAGTTAGCCATTTATATTCATGCTCTTATTTTGCATAGTGTTTAGCTGTGCTAAATACTATGTTAATATAGTGCATCAGCGTTAGCTTCAGCTAAATACCTGGTTATTACCAGTTTAGCTAGCTGTGCCACCACCGCACACCATCATTTATTAAACAGATGAAAAACTAAGTACATGCCTGAAGCCCAGTCATTTGCTGTAGCATTTCATCATACTGTGCCGATCAGAGCGTCAATGTACAGCTAGCATGAGTCCATTTGGACAGAGCAGTCTGACAGCTTCATTATGTTTCATAAATATCGTGGACTCTTCAGGTAATCATTCAGAGGGGTGTACTTTCTTTCTGTACCTTGTCAGCACAGATGCGGCGGTCCACGCCGTGCTGGCAGATGATGGAGGGTTTGGGTTGCTCCAGCTGGAACTCCCTGGAAACCACGTGGAAAACGAACGTCTCTGCCCACTCAACCATGCTAGCCAGCTAATGGGGACAAAGCCAGAGACGTTAGCGCTCACTGCTAACCATTTCACAGAATAATACAGAAAATCCCAAGAAATCCAGTTCTGAATGTGAGAAACTGATTCATAGGGAGGTGAAGACGCCCACCTGAGGAACGGTGACCCTGCCGGTCAGCGCCCCGGCCTGCATGTCGATGAGCCACGCGTATTCCAGCGTGTCGCTGCCCAGAGGGAGGCCCTGAGCCGAAAACATGGCATGCGCCCTCATCTGCAGCCCGGACAGACTCAGGTGTCCGTCTCTCAGCACGCCGTCCGCCGTGGGGCGCTGAGGAGGAACCAGCAGCCAAACGTCACTTTCAGAGCCCTGAAGGAGAGTCCCGTCCTCCTCAGACGGTTCTCACATCACACTGATAAAAGCTCAGGACACCAGAGCCTCTGCCCAAAGCCTGTCTGAAAACTGTAATGGTTTTAATGGCTTCTTGCTCTCTGAGCGGCCTTCCAGCCCAGGCTGGCACAGTTACACCAGAAAAACGTCGTAGCATTAATAGGATAAAGACATAAAGTTACCACAGAATGAGGTTGTAAAGTTACTCAGATAAGTCTGGAATAATTCCAGTATAAGGTTGGAAATGAAGCTGTCAGTTCATCTGTTCTCTGCATTTCAGTTTCATTCATTTCGGTTCGTTCTTCCCTCCTGTCTGATCAGGTACCTGGTAGTTGTCGCCGACGAAGATGTGAATGGGCGACAGGATCATCTGCAGCATGGTCTCCTTGTAGCCCTTCTTCATCTCGAAGCAGAGGCGCTCCAGGAAGCCGGACGGGCCCTCTGGTCCTTCACTGCTGCAGTGCTGCAGGAGCGAACCGGGTTACTCAGAACCGACCACAGCAGTTTAACACGGCTGAAAACCTCATCACGATACAACGATTCATATCAGTCGATTGTTGTTGATTGATTTTTAGTTTTATACATCTGAAACCTCCCAGACTGAAGACATGTCTTTGCTTCATGTTTTTGTTTTTCAGCAGTTTTGAGGCGAAGAACTGAAACCTGAAACTGCTGCAAGTTACTCAGCAGGTTGTTGCTAGGCAACCACAGAGTGAGAGTTGATGCTACCCAGCTAGCTTAGCTTGCTGAGAGCGGCTAAAGCCTTTCCTCTGCCTACATCTCCCAGAATGCTGTGCGGTTTTGGATCAGAGTTCAGTTAAATTACTGAATATTTTATCACACATATACATCTGGCATATTGATCCCATATCTATGGATGGTTATTGATCTTTGATCCAACATGTGTTCTGCTGCCATGTTTGTTTTTGTTTTAGCTTCCTGTGGATCCCAACCGGACAGAACCGTGCGACCCGGCTCACCACTGGCAGCCGGCCGTGGACCTTGTAGAGGTTGATCAGTACGGTGATATCCCAGGGCCGCAGGTCCAGGGGGTGGCTGTGATCGACGTCCTCCACGCCAGGAGACGAAGAGTAGCCGAGGCCCAACGACGTGGCCGAGGACGGCACCGGGCTGGACACAGCCTCTTCAAAGTCCGTGTACATGTCGTCCTCCCCGAAGTAGTTCTCCTGGAGGGGTGGAGGAAGAGGAGGAGGAGGAAGAGTTCAGATCCGAGAGGAAGCCGATGAGTTCAGGTGACCCCAGCTACAGACCTTGATGGCGATGAGGGCGCGCAGCAGAGGCCCGTACAGGAGGATCTGGGAGTCCGGAGACATTTCCATCTCCACCTGCAGCCGGTCGGGTGGCAGGTCTGACGGGTCGGCGGGGAGCCGCACGGACGGCGCGGCGCCGCCGGGGAAACGCGGCGCCGCGCCCTGGTCGGGGGGGCGGATCGCCGACAGCATGGACTCTTCTATCTCTGAGACTACGCAGTGAGGAAGAGGAGGAGGAAGGTCAACAGACGGCAGCAGAACCAGAACCAGAATCAGAACCAGAACCTACACGACTGCTTTAGCTGCTCATCCTCCTTCTGAGGGTAGATGGGATGCCAGGTGTAGTCGATGATGAGCAGGAAGTTTGGGACCCTCCAGCAGTCCACCCAGCCGGCCCTGCACCATGGCAACAGTTACAGCGCCGTCTGTAAACATTCAGGCCACTGCTCCACAGAACAGAAGTATGAGCTAAAGCTGTGCTAACGTCATGCTAAAGCTGTGCTAATTCCGTGCTAAAGCTGTGCTAACGCCATGCTAAAGCTGTGCTAACGCCATGCTAAAGCTGTGCTAACGCCATGCTAACTGTGGCGACAGAGCGCTGACTAAATGCTTTTGTTCCACTAAAAGTGGAATAAAGTCAGAATAACAAAGAAATTGTGGCGTTTTAATAGTACAAAAATAAAGTTGGATTAATATGAGAATGAAGCTGTAAAATTGCAAGAATAAAGTTATAATATTTGAAAAATGGTAAATTATTTTTAGAAGTTGAATGTTTTCTGAAGCTCCACTTTGGTTTTACAAATGGAAAATACTTTCAACACATCAGCATCAGATTATCAGCAGCGCTAAGAAGTTTTACTGGACCAGGAACGACCCAACATGTCGGCCATGTTCAGCCGTCAGGTCGCCAACAGCCGACCTTTGGACTGACAGCAGTTAAACCAAAGGCGACTGGTTTAGCTGCTGCTGACCTGAAGGTCAGAGGGTCACATGACCAGCTTCCACAGCTGGGATTAATCTGCAGATTAATCTGACGTTTTACCCAGCTGATTATTCATGCTGCGCCTCCGGTTTAACACGTCAACGTTCCACACAAAATCAGCAATTACATTACAGAAATCTAAGAGTTTAGAGCGGAAATCTGACCAACATGAACGATGCTTTACGATAACTCATCCATGACTCAGCAAAATGAAGTTTTAGATATTTGATTAAGAAACTGCTGAAATTACCTTCAAGAAATTACACCTGGATCTTCACCAGTTCAATCGTATGAATTTCACCTTTTCAGACATCTTTAATTAGAAGGATTAATCTAATGGTGGCTTCACGGCTCGTTATAATTTCATTGTTTTTCAGTATTTTATTGCAGATGTTATGAGTTAAAACCTCCGTAGATGAACTGACGTTTAGTTATGAACCAGTCAAATATCTGACAACTTATTGTTTCTGCTGTGAAACCGTTAGACCAGAGGTTCCCAAACTGTGGGGCGCGCCCCCTGGGGGGGCGCCGTGCCATTGAAGGGAGGCGCGGGAAGCCGTCTGGATGAAACAAAAAACATGAACACTGTATGCGCTGGGTTTTTACCTTAGAATGGCCAACTCTCTGTTATTCCTGTCAATTTGATGCAGTAGAGGCTGCCACACTTCCCATATCTGTGTCCTCTGTCACTTTTATCAGTTAAAACTGTTTAATCCGTTGTTAACATGTTGTAACCTGTTTTTCCGAGCCGCCTTTAAACACAACATGAGCGCCACGACGCTCGCGCTGGGTTTCCACCTGTGAAGGAGACCTGCTGCTGCTGGGCGGAGCTACAGGTGTGTTAGAATCACGGCAGCAAACCAGCAAAACGCAAAGAACTTTTCTCAGTTTTTCCTCTCCAAACTAACCGACTGAGTTGAGTAAAGCTGTTGAATGCAGGTAACGTTAGCTAAAAGATGACTAGCTAACATCAATACAGAACCTTCAGCTTGTTAACAAGTAGCTTAAGCTACTGGTGTTGTCTGTGTTCAGCTACATTCATTCTGCCCCTCCTTGTTCGTCTGGAGCCGGGCTGAGTATAACAGGGAGTCTCTAAGAATCCCCCCTTCGCTCACACACATCGTTCAACCAGACAGCTTTCTGTAAGCCATAGGGGGCCAGAAAAAGTTTGGAAACCACTGCATTAGATTGTGTTTTGTTTTGAATGCATCCATTCCTCGTTTGTTTTTGTTGCTGTTATTTGGTTAATTATGTTGCAGATCAACACCCTTCCTGCTCTTTGTCAGTCTGTGAGGTTTGTTGTATACACACTAATTGGTGATTAATAAAAAAAGAGACATCTGTCATAGTGGTGATTAAATGCTAAGCTGGCCTGCCATACTGGCTGTCCCAGCATGCCTCACTCTGCTTTGGTGATGTTCCTCCAGCGCGGCTTGCTGGTTTTGGAGGATGGGGCTCCCTCGCCGTCGCCGGGCAGCTTGACACTCTGGTAGTCCTTGGCCAGGGTGAGCAGCGGGTAGCGGCTGGGGTGGCACTCCGGCAGCGACAGCCGCATGTCCGTGTCCTCAGCCTGCAGGAGAGACGCGGTGGCGGCCATGTTCAGAGCTGGACCGATCAGAGCAGAACCAGAGGCTGCAGACGGACTCACCCTCAGGCTGAAGCGGGTGTGGCAGGTGGCGGGGACGAACTCGGTGAAAGGAAGCGTGAAGTCGATGTTGAGCGTCTCGCCGCACGCCGCCAGGTACACTGCAGGTTAACAACGCAATCGATCAGCTGATCGATCAGCTAACCCCACCGGCAAAACCTCAACATCACTCCGCCATCATCAGCAACCTTTAACCAAGTTATCACAGCTAAAGCTGCTGGAACCAGAAGTTTACATACTCCACACACAGAAACGCATTTACTCTCTGAAGCTGAATCTGCGTTTGTTACGATGATACTTTAACTTCCTGCTGATGTCTGACCAGGTTATGGTGATGAGAGCTGCTGAAGGACGGGAACGGTTCATGCAGAGCGGCTTGCTCACCGTTCTCCTGCTGCTTGGTGGAGCAGTCGATCCAGTTGTGCTGGTTTGCCGCCCAAATCATCTCAAACTGGTGGAATAAGATCTTAAACTTCCAGGAATACGGCACAAAGGAGTAGATATCCGGCGCGCTGTCGCTCGCCCAGTCCTTGATCAGATCTGAGTGGACAGAAACAGACTGAGGATCCGGTCTCAGTCATTGTGCGGAAACGCAATCTGGCGCTGCTGACCTGTGAAGAAGTTCTTCTGGGCGTAGATGAAGTGGTACGTGGCTTTGTAGACCTCGATCTCACACTGCCAGGACTGGGGCATGTTCCACACACGGGGGTAGCTGGCGATCACGTGGAACTGCAACACAAAGCTCAGGTCAGCGGGGCGGGGTGGTGCAGTGGGGCAGCGACGGGGCAGCTGCTTACCGCCAGCATCTCGGCCTCCAGCAGCGTCCGGTACTGCATGCTGCTGGTGGTGTCCACGTGCAGCAGCTGCCCTTTGATGGTGGGGGAGTAGCCTGCAGAGAGAGGAGAGTCCTCGTTGTCAGCCTGATGAAGCCAACTCGGTTTGGTTGACCTTTGAGAGTTTGACCTCAACATGATCTGTGGCATAAAGTCCCAGCTGGCAGCCTATCGACCAGCTCTCTGCTTGTGCTTTGACAGCCAATGACGACAACAAAACACACTTCCTCTGGTCCAGACTCGCCTCTCTGCTCTGCTTACAGCTTCCTGTCAATAAGCTCTATTCAGAACCCAGAGGAACATTCGCTCCAAAGGTTACGGCTGCAACGCAGCAGAGCCAGAAAAACTCCTGCAAAAATCTACATGACTGAAACTCACTCATTCTTTACCTATGAAAGCAGGAAGTTTTAATTATCCATGACTTTCTGTTTCCCTGGGGAGTGAAAAAAATGCAACACAGAAGTTCTGAGAACATGTCACAATTAAAAATATTTAAATTTTAAAACTTCACAGCAAACTGAATCCCAGTTAGTCTGTACAAATATATGAGTATTGCAATTAATAATGGCTGCAATAAGATGCATGATGTGACATTTATAAGTTTAACAAGTTTATAAAACCTCCAAAGGCAAAGCTGAGACAGTGCTTCAGCTTTAGAGTGATAGTGCTTTGGTTAGCAGAACTAGCTCCTGATTCCTTTAAATATAGAAATTAATAGTTATTGTATTTTTTATTATCCAACCCTCTTTACTATTAACAAAATTATGAAGAAAAAAATTATCTTTTGTGTAAAAACATCTTGTATGTAGTGCACATCAGTGTGAGTTTGTGGGGGTCAAAGGGCACGCAAAGCCTAAATGTTAATGGTCAGTTTGCCTTTATTTCACGGCTTGGCATTTTTCTGTAGCTAAAAATGAATTGGCGGATTTTGATCCTTTGAGCCTAAAGCCATAGGGGAAATGATTCTTTTCTTTTTTTAAGGAAAATCTGAAGCTACCAGAGTGTGTCCAGCCGCACAGCTGCAGACGTCTGCGCATAGTTCTCAATTTTAACCGTAGGAAAGAGTTTTATACATAAAGCAACTTCCATCCATCTTCTAACACCCTTTGTCTCTAGTGGGGTCGGGAGGGTTGTTGCTGCCTCTCCAGCTAACGTTTTGGGCGAGAGGCGGGGTCACCCTGGACAGGTCGCCAATCTGTCGCAGGGCAACACAGAGACGGACAGACAAACACACATAGGGAGAATTTAGATAGACCAATTAACCTGAGAGGAAGAATCCACCATACAGGGAGAACATGCAGACTCCATGCAGAAAGACCCCGGGCCGGGAATCGAACGCTTCTAGCTGCAAGAAGCCAAACTCTACCCTAACCTTTGCAAATAGCATAAAGGATGAGGTGCTGCTGTTTCTTTAAATCTAACCCGGAGCCATGGAGACGTCTGCTGGCATCGTGGTCGACTGATGTTTCTGCTCCTACTTACCATTCTCTCCCACAGTCATGGGGATGTTGACTTCCAGGTAGGAGCCGGCGCCTACGTTCACATGGATGGCATTGGTTTCCTAGCAACAGCGATGAAGACAGAGCAGAGGAGGAAGACAGCAAACAGAAATGTCTCATTATCACAGACTAAAAATAAAGGAGAGCAGCCTAACCCAAACAGAAAATGCTCAAAGGAGGGAAGAAAAGGACGATCCTGTCAGTTTTGAATATTCCTTTCCCATGGAGGACAGTTTGAAAGAGAATAAAACATGAAGTGATATCAATAACTGATGCATAGAGACAGAACAGCAGGAGGAAGAGGGATCAGAGGGAACCAGAGTCACCCTGTTTTTGGTGAAGAGCAGATCGATGGTGGCGTCAGCGATGATGTTCATGCGAAGCTCGAAGGCTTGGATCTGCCGGGCTTTTCCTGGCTGGGCCACTTCGCTCACCTTCATGGCCTGGTAGTCGGCCGGCAGGAAGAACTTCCAGAGACAGTCCCTGGAAAGGTAAAGGCTATTTTATTTACACAGCACATTTTCAGCAACAAGGTAATACAGAGTGCTTTACAGGAATTAAAAGGAAATACAAACAAAATAACAAACCAAAAGAAAGAGCAAAAGGACAAAAAGCTAATAATGTTGATCTAAAGTAAATTAACTAGATACTCCTGTTCAGGGTTGGTAGTTAAGTATCATCTGGTCTAATCCCTGTTCTGGTTTGGAAAAATAGGAGTCTAAAAAGTAGTTGCTAAGGTAGTTTTTCTGGGTTCCAAGTTCTAATCCCAGTTCTGGGTTGCTAAATAAGAGTAAGAAAGTTTACTCTGGACTTTCTAGAAATGCTCTAAATTTATAAAAGTAAGGAGTACTCCACAGTTTATAAGAAATAATAAAAACTAAATGTTCCTGCTCTTTCCAATTCCTAGGCGGAGGCCGCCACGCCTGGGCGGCTAGAGGGAGGCCGCGAGGCCGGGCCGGCTAGAGGGAGGCCGCCACGCCTGGACGGCTAGGTGAAGGCGCGGGTTCTCTTCTGGTCCTGGGATTAAGACAATTTAAATCTTTACTCCCAGATTTCCTGTCTGTTATTATTTAATGTTTGGGTTAACAAAGTATTTCTAAATTGACTAAATCAGCTCTATGTGCAGAACAGAGAGAAGCGGAAACTCCGATCTTTAAATGTTAAGACGTTCAAATCAAACATTTACAGTCCATAATAGCAACAGATCCAGTCCAGTGCGGCACTATTGCCTAGCAACATAAAGGTCTAGCGTTCAACTCCCAGACCTTTCAGATTAAAACTCAAATTTTAATAACCAGCTGATGGTCGTTATTGCTGCGACTTGATTGTTTCAGCTGCAGCTTTTCTTCGGCCAAGGTGCGTTGGGTTTGCTCACCGCTGGCGGTCGACCCACGGCCCGTAGTTAAAGTCCGTCCCCTTTCCACAGACGATGTCCAGACCCCAACATGGAGGGAGGTCCTGCAGCTTGTCATCCTCGCTACTCATCTCGGCCTCCTCCGACCTGTCCTGCTCCACGGGGACCAGGCCTGCCAAGGGGGACACACGGAGAGACGGAGACACACAGAGAGAGACGGGGACACACACAGAGACGAAAATAAGTCAGTAACTATTTGTCCTCATGAAAGCAGTTAAATCAGATGGTTAATCTGTGGAGGCTCTGGACGGAGCCATGAGTCCAGCAGCATACCGGGTTCATCCTGGTAGTAGTAGATGTCCACGTCGTTGGACTGCATCACCACAAAGCCCTCGCCCATCAGTCTAGGAGGCCTGGAGGACAGATGAAGGTCAACACAAAGGTCGCACTTTGACACAATAAATACAGAAAGAAACACATCTGGGTTAGAAACCTATAGTTCCTGTTTCAGCTGAGAGTTCTGCTTAGAAACCCAGATTAGTTCTAGTCTGCTCAACTACAGCCCAGATTGTGTGAAGCTGAGATATTAATTTCCAGAGACTGACTCGTCGTTCTGCAGGCCCAGGTAGCGTGGACTGGGAACCAGCATGACACGCACGTTCTCTAGCGACCCTTTGATGATGTGCATGAACTGGTCCAGGTGGCTGGACGGCGGCTTGGTGGCGTAGGTCAGGAAGGCGTCCTCGAAGTTCACACACAGCGTCTGAGGCAGGTGGTGGTTCCCAAACGCCAGACGGCCCTACAGGAACCAGATTAAACCCAGATTACACAATATTAAATAAGGTTAAAACAGACTAAACCTGGTTATACCCAGATTAAACCAGGTGAAAACCAGATTTAACCAGGTGAAAACCAAACCAAGTTAAAACCAGATTAACACCAAACCAGACTAACCCAAGGTTAAAACCAGACTAAATCAGATTATAACCAGGTTAAACCAGATTAAAACCAAACCAGACTAAACCCCTTTATACCCATATAAACTGGTATAAACTGGTTGACCGCCCCGTTGCAGCCGCTACAGAACCGCCGGCGGGTCGCTCACTGTGCTGATGTTCAGCTTGATCACTGGGATGAGGGATCGCCATGACGACGACGGCTCAGGACTCTCCGTCTGGACGTTCACACTGCAGGGAGTCGGATTAACAGATTATTGATGAGACTGGAGAGACACTGATCAGAGGGCAAACACTCAAGGAAAGGAAGTGAGGAACCGAGGGAAGGAAGTAAATAAGGAAACTAGGAAAGGAAGGAAGGAAATAAATGAAAGAAGTGAGGAAGGAAGACAGCCTAAGGACATCTTTGCAGGTCCAGACCTGTCCAGGGCGTGTTTCTGGGGCTCCGGGCCCCTCTCCTCGTCCCGCCGGGCGCTCAGCAGCGTGGGCTCCAGGCCGAACGTCTCCTGCAGCCGGGCGTAAAGGTCGGTCCGGTTGTAGACGTGGAACTCGAAGCCGTTCACCGTCACAAACAGCCTCGTCTCCGCTTTGGGATCTGACAGCGAGAAAACAGAAACTGAGGACATCCAGAGGACGCCCAGGGGACACTCTGAGGACGCCCAGGGGACATCCAGAGGACACTCTGAGGACGCCCAGGGGACATCCAGAGGACACTCTGAGGACGCCCAGGGGACATTCTGAGGACACTCTGAGGACGCCCAGGGGACATCCTGAGGACGCCCAGGGGACGCCCAGGGGACATCCAGAGCACACTCTGAGGACACCCAGGGGACATCCAGCGGACGCCCAGGGGACGTCCAGGGGACACCCTGAGAACGCCCAGGGGACGCCCTGAGGACGCCCTGAGGACGCCCAGGGGACACCCAGAGGACGCCCAGGGGACGCCCAGGGGACGCCCAGGGGACGCCCTGAGGACACTCTGAGGACGCCCAGGGGACACCCTGAGGACACCCTGAGGACGCCCAGGGGACACCCAGGGGACGCCCTGAGGACACTCTGAGGACGCCCAGGGGACACCCTGAGGACACCCTGAGGACGCCC
>NW_015113179.1:51594-52002 GCF_001443285.1 Poecilia latipinna | reverse complement strand
GAGGAGGCCCAGGGCACATTGAGAAGACGTGCTGAGGACTCCCAGGGGACATCCTTGGGACCCCCTGGGGACGCCCAGGGGACATCCAGAGCACACTCTGAGGACACCCAGGGGACATCCAGCGGACGCCCAGGGGACGTCCAGGGGACACCCTGAGGACGCCCAGGGGACGCCCTGAGGACGCCCAGGGGACGCCCTGAGGACACTCTGAGGACGCCCAGGGGACACCCAGAGGACGCCCAGGGGACGCCCAGGGGACACTCTGAGGACGCCCAGGGGACACCCTGAGGACACCCTGAGGACGCCCAGGGGACACCCTGAGGACACTCTGAGGACGCCCAGGGGACACCCAGAGGACGCCCAGGGGACACCCAGAGGACACCCAGGGGACGCCCAGAGGACGCCCAG
>NW_015113179.1:29932-48427 GCF_001443285.1 Poecilia latipinna | reverse complement strand
CAGGGGACATCCTGAGGACGCCCAGGGGACGCCCAGGGGACATCCAGAGCACACTCTGAGGACACCCAGGGGACATCCAGAGGACGCCCCGGGGACACTCTGAGGACGCCCCGGGGACACCCAGAGGACGCCCAGGGGACACCCAGAGGACGCCCAGGGGACGCCCAGGGGACGCCCAGGGGACACTCTGAGGACGCCCAGGGGACATCCAGAGGACGCCCCGGGGACACTCTGAGGACGCCCCGGGGACACCCAGAGGACGCCCAGGGGACACCCAGGGGACGCCCAGGGGACACCCTGAGGACGCCCAGGGGACACCCAGAGGACGCCCAGGGGACGCCCAGGGGACACCCAGAGGACACCCAGAGGACGCCCAGGGGACTCTGATGGTCCGTTATAAAAACAAACAGTGATGAAAAATAGTCAAATATAATCCTGAGTTTTAGGGATTTTTAACCATCATTAATGGGAATTTATTGTTACTAAAATAAATCAAAATTTCATAATTATAAATAACTGAAATAAAAACCACTTCCAACCAAAACAATAAAATTGATTATGATGTTTCTGCCAACAAAGCATCCTTCAAATATTGATCAGAATGGAAATTATTAAGCTTACTGTAATTCACTTAGTGATTAAATGATTGAACATTTCAGCAGCTGAACTCACCATGCTGCTTTTGTTTTGGGTTATACATTTTCCACCAGCGAAATATGAGGAAGCCATCCTGGATCCTGCAACACAGAGAGCAGCCAATGAGGAGGAGGCGTGGTCGCCATGGAGACGGAGAGATAAAGAGCAGCAGCAGAGATCAGGTGACCTGATGGACATGTCCTGGTTGATGTAGTAAACGTCTCTGAACATGACTTTCCCCGACAGCACAGAGAAGGAGAACGAACCTGCGGAGCGACAAACATCAGGTTACCATGACAACCACACAGAGAGGCCACCTGGAAACCCAACGGCTCCTGACCCGGTTCTGCAGCAGGAAGCCAATTTCTACCTGGCCCAGAACATAAAATTAAAACAGGTTCTTTCGCATGTTAAACTGTCATAATGAGTGACTGTTAGAAGAAATATTGGAAAAAACAAACAAATATATAAATATATATATATATATATATATATATATATATATATATATAGTCTCAAAGGCGGAGCTGGGTTCACCCAGGAGTAATGCAGCTGAACGGTTGCCATGGAGATTAAAGGATCTCTCCAAGCAACACTGCAGGAATGCTATAGATGAAGGAATAACACAATGCGAGACAAGTTGATTTTACATGATGCCGGCCCTTTAAATACATAAACACATCAGCAGCTCCTCAGGTCATATTATCCCAACATGTTGTGACAGCAAACAGGAAGTGCTTCTCAGAAACAGGAAGTTGGTCTGGGCCTATGCTTTCCTCCAGCCGGAGCCATTTCCTGTCCAACATACCGATGTGAATGTAGCCTCCCTTGTAAAGTCGGTTGATGATGAGGGTGAGGAAGAGGCCGATGTTGCGAGAGTTGTAATAAGTTAAATAGATGATCCATCCACAGGACAGAATGGTGGCTGAAACAAGGAAAACACGACATCAGTCACACCACACACCTCACCGCCGGCCGCTAAGCTAACAGCAGCTCACTGCTAACGCGCCGGCCCCTAAGCTAACGGCAGCACACTGCTAATGCGCCGGCCCCTAAGCTAACAGCAGCTCACTGCTAATGCGCCGGACGCTAAGCTAACAGCGGCTCACTGCTAATGCGCCGGCCGCTAAGCTAACAGCGGCTCACTGTCCAGTCCAATTAAACAGCTGTGAATGCTTTTGCTAGGAACTGCTTCTGTAAGTCTAGTTACAGAAGCAGTTGCACCTTTAAAGGAGCATTTTAAAGGTGTAATATTTTCCATAAAGGTTGCAATGAGTCTCTTACCAACGAGCAGCCAGATGAACTTGGAGTTGTGCCGGTTCAGGTAGGTCTCCAGATCCTCGTAGTTGAGGAAGGAGGTATTGTTAGAGCCTTGATCATCCATGGCTACAGGCTCTCAGGCAGCAGCAGAAAACTACAAATCAAAGCAAACATGCACCAAATGAGCTTTCTTCCCTTAAAAATAGCAAGCAGGACTGATGCTAAAGCTATTAGAGGAACAATGAAGTCCTGTTTCTACCTGTGGATCTGATTTCCAACACCTAACATAATCCAAGTGGGGAGGAGAAAAAAAGAGAAGAAGGTTTTCAGCTTTTAGGATCAACATCAGCAGCACCAGAGAACGGCTGCTGGAGAAACAAAGCAGCGCCTCACTTTAGGTCAGATTCGTGTCGTTTCACCTGTTGACCCCCTGGATTGGACTAGTTGGACAGGATCATGGAAACAACTGAGTCATAAAGCAGCTGATCACTGTAAGAATGAGTTTCAGTCATGGATACAAGCATAAACGTCAGCATGCTAGTAGGTTGTACTTTTCTTCATCTTTCCCATTAGCCACTTGAATTTCAAGATGGCTGTCATTTGAGCCTTTTCAACCAATTATTGCATAAAATTTTCCCCATTTTCATAACTTTATGTCTCATCAAATGTTTCCTCTTTGGTCATCCTGTTCATTCAACTTTAAAGTGATAAAATGCAGCAGAATCAGAAACTGAGGATTTTGCTGTTAGCGAGTCAGCTGGAAGGAGAAGAAGAAGAGAGACAGATGACTTAGCGGTTAGCATTAGCTTAAGCTAATTAGTTATGGATTAGCTTCAGCTAATGTTTTATGTATGTAGTAGTTTAACATTAGGATAGCTAAGATTCTTGTACAGTGAATTAGTGAAGCTAACTTTTAGGTCAGCTGTGGCTGCTGATATTTTCTTCCACCATGGCGGCCATTTTTAAAAACTTCCACCAGAAAAAGGAAACAAGAGCAAGAAAATATAAAATGTTTTTTTATGGTTCAAAATACGCCGACTGTGATTTGACACCAAGCATCCATCTAACTGGTGAATTTTGTGCAAAAATGTATTTTCCATGACAGCTATGGTGGCCATGTTGAAAAATAAAAGAATTATCAGTAAATATGATTTCTGTGGGTCGGTCCAGTTATGCATGATTTGACACCAAAGTATGAATCATAAACATTTTAAACTTTAGATAGAGATTTTCCTTTGTGACCATGGCGTCCATCTTGAGTCATCTACTGCAGAGCTTCTGAACCTGATGGTGGCCCATCCAGTCAGGGTGCCAGGCCCCCAGCGTCACATATCCTCCACCATGCCTGGTAATGGACACGAGTTTCCTCATTTCAGAGCGTTTGCTGCTCAGAAGCTCGGTGCGAGTCCAGTCTGACCAGTAAGAGTCCAGTTCTGCTTGGACAAATGGTTCATGTTGGCAGGACTTCAACTCCTCTGAGGTTTGGGGTCAGAGTTCAGGTGTCATGTGTGATGCTCATCAGCTGCTCCTGGTTGTGAAAACAATACCTTGTTGCCACGGTTACACATCAAAGCTGTCCAAGAGTAACAAGGTGAGCAGGACAGCGGTCGTCTCCGCGTCATTATGAGACATTTTTAATGACGTTCTCTGAGCTTTGGGGATTATTTTCATTTCTAACCGTTTAGAGGACAACATGCTGCTGCAGAGAGACAGGTTGCCGTGTCACGTCATATTTCTTCCCCACAGAAACAGGAAGGTCTACAAGTGAGCAGTTTCTAAAAACACTCATATCCACTTAAAGGAAGGTAGAAAGTTAAACTGGTTTAGTTTTATGTTTTTATTATTAGTTGTACCAATAATTGTTATGAGACTTTAATGTTTGAACATGGGATTTTAATGAATTAATAAAAGCATTGTTTCCATTTTTACTTTCCTATTTAAGACTCAAAGTGTCTTCAGACAGGAAATCAATGTGATGACGAAGCTGAAAAAGGAGAATTAAATCGAGTCGGTTCTGACACACCATAAAAACATTAATTAATTCAAATCAATGCTTTATTGACTTGAATTAATTAATTAATACTCAGAATATTCAGAATTAATACTTTGAAGTTTATTAAACTTCAGGGTATTAATGAGTCTATAATAAATGAATGAGTGATTATATGATGGTAAAGCAGGAACCATTCTTGGAGGTTTTTCACTTCTGACCATCAGATTTATTACTGAAATGATCAACTAATTTAGTAATCAATAAATTGCTAACTGGAGTGTACAGACTCAAAAACGCAATCTGCTGAAAAATTTAATTTATTCAGAGCAATAATTAAGCCAAAAATATCCAAAAAATATATATTTTGCATTTCAGATGAAAAATGTACCCTTTTTAAATTCTTTAACAGATTTTAGATGTTAAATTTATCCAGATTTGATAATCAATTTTCAACACATTACCAAATCTGTTACCTGTTGGTGTTTATCTTTACTAGAGGAAATTTATGTTTTTATTTAGTATTAGAAAAATCTGCTGCCTTCTCTGTCAGTGACCCAGTCACTTCCTTGTAGAGCTTCCTGTAAGGCCCGTTCAGCTTCTGAAGCTTTTCGGAATAAAGTGCCGCTCTGGTGACTCACCTGTAACCTGTCAGCTCAGGTAAACTCACCGTTTCAGTTTTACTGACAACTGTTACCTTCGGCCTACAGTAACGTACTCTGAAGTTAGCGTCTGATTTTACTCCATCAGGAAGCTGGATGATGAACTAAAATCTAAAACACTAAAAATTATCAAACCTTAATTCATCACTCAGCCTTAAAAACACCAATTCAAGCTGATCTGATGTTTTTAGGTTAGTTCAGATCAATTTCAGGGTTTTAAACCACGAGTTTCAAATGGATCATTTATCGTGAAAAATCTATTAAAATCATAAGAATTTTGATCAGTTCTAGTTTGGTGATGTTTAAAAAACTGACAACATTGTTGAATTTTTTTTAACCATTTTCTACATCGTTTTGTTCATGAGCGTTTAAAAAAAGATACCAGTAAATTCGAAGTATGATTAAATGCAGTTTGTGTGCAGCTAAATGAGACCAGTCACAGATCTCTGGCGCCCTGAAGAAGTTTATTTCACATGGAAATGTTTTACAGGAGCAGTGTTTATGTTTATGGAGCCATTACGCTGTAATGAAACATCACAAATCTTCAGTAAAATCTCTGAATATGGTAAAGACTATATATTATTTCTGAAAGTAGCGTATTCTAAAATATATACACTACTGTATATACCAAGTGTGACTTTCATAAGTTTATATTGGAAGAATGAATATGAAAAAGTGTTTCTTCTCATTAAAATCTGTTTTGTAATTATATTATTTGTTTGTATTCATTTATTTTAGTTGCTTTTCTTTACCAATTACTTTTTAAAATCTTGAGTAATTTCTTGGACAGGCTAGTTTTTAACTTTTGAGTAAAAACACATATACGTACTGCTACTATAACTGGATTACAGTGTATATTCACCACTAGCCAAGCCTGGATTAAACATTGTTTTTTAAATTACGAAAAGCACAATTTCAACACTATGGTCATTTGTTTACTTATTTTAGAGAAAGAATAAAGACAAATGAATCATGAATTGGGTTTCGAAGTGTAGAATTATGCACCCCGGTTTGATCCGTCCAAGTATTTCAGATTTTAGCTGATTAAAGGCAGCTTAAATATGCGGAACAGCCCTTTACTGAAGCAGCGATTCAGAAGCCAACTTCGGCGCTCTCTGGACCGATCTCCGCCTCTCTGACCGAACCAGAACTGGACAGTTCGGGATATAAACAGTTCTGATATCTAGACTGGGTGTAAACAAGACAAAAACATGAACTAGACATTTCCATCCAGAGCGCCAATTCTGTACTAATTCCTTATTCTGCTGAACTGCAAGCCAAAACGAACCACATGCAGCGCATTTTATGAAGACACAAGTAAAAACGTGAGTCTAAAGCCCAGCGAACCCGTCCAGAACCACCTGGCGGTTCCGTTTCAGCTCCACAGCTTTTAAGTCTCTCCAACATCGTTAGCAATAGGGCTAGCCACTAGCCTGCTAACGAAGCAGGCCGCGCCTACTGGCTTCTCCCGTTCTTCCCACACACAACGAGCTCCATTACTGAAAGCGGCCTACCGTAAAACTCCTGGTACGGCAGGAGGTCTCATCCTGGCTCCAGTCAACCAGCAGCAGCCGCCCTTCTGTCGGACTCCACACCTAGCATCCTCTGTTCACTATTTACACGGCTGTACGCCACTGAGCGTTTCTTCCTGTTCTTACCCGAGCTGTCACACAACTGGCCAATCAAGAAAAAGTAGCCGTTCAGAAGTTAACCAATCAAATACAAGCTTGGTTAAATCCACGCTCACTTCGGATTTTCTACCTATTAACGCGATCGTTTTTGGACGATGGGATTAAAGGAAGGTTGTTTTGATATTTAACCTCAAAGAAACGTGATTTAAAGAGTAAACACTGGAGATTTTTCATTTAATCTACAAAGTGAAGAAATTCATTTACAGACAAGTTGACCTTATTCCAGAAAATTCTTCTTTTATAAAGGTTTTGACTTGAACATATTCAGAAAATTTTGGTTTTTATTTTTCAGATTTTGACCTTATGATAAATATTAGACTTATTAATATTCCACACATTTAATGTTTGTGAGACATTACACCTTTAACTAAAGTTTAACTTAATCAGGATGTTTTTAGTTTTTTTGAATGTTAATTTAATTTTCTTCTTAGCATTTTGACTTTATTTCAAACATAACATTTTGTAAACTGATTATTTTATTCCAGAAATATATTTATTTTTAAAATCCTAACTGTACAAAACTATTGTAAACATTTTAAACTCATTCTAGATAATTTCATCATCTTCTAAATAACTAAAGTAACTTTAGTTATTTAGCATAGCTTGTTCCAGAGTCGTGCAAAGTCCCCTTTGGAGGGGAACAACAGTTCCCCTCCAAAACAGGTGGTGGCAGCAGTGATACCAATATACTCCTGTATTCATTATATAGCAAGTATTTTCTGTCTTTAGTGATTTATTTTTGAAAATATGGATGTTGTGCTCTGAAGTGCCTCAGAGTTTTTTCTCTCTGCTGTCGCTCCATGCATGCTGAGAATGAGGGATTGTCCTCTGTCGCTCCCTGCTGGTCCAGGAGAATGCTGCAGCGACTCGACCCTCTGCTGGTTTTCCTTAGAGATAAACTTTTTAAACTAATCTGAATCACAACCTGAACTTAGTGCTTTAATTAATAAGTGTTTTCTCTGTACCAGGCTGAGGCTGCTGTCCCCCGAGGAAGTTTAAATTCTCCTAAATGCATTTGGGCGCTATCTTTGGGCTGTCCATCTGCAGGAGGACTTAGAGCTGGTGTTTGTTAAACTTGTAAGCAGCAAAGTTGTCCTTCAGACCCGGCCAGCTCCCTGACGGACAGACGGATGTCCAGCTCTGAGCAACGCTAACAGCATTAGCAGCTTTCTGCCTGCTGAACTCCTGAAGGACGTCGCTGCTGCAGACTTTCTATATAATTAGCAGCTCGTCTTAGTTTAAATATGCAGCACTGAAGGATCTCAGAGGAAATGTAATTATACTCAAGCTGTTATGGAAGGTGAGGCGCTTTTAACGCGGCTCTTTAGGGACACCGGGTTCATATTCTGCCATCTTTAATCCTCAGACAATCCTGATTCATGCAAATATTCCTGACCGCCAGGGATGATGGGAAATCTGCAGTTTCATTACTGATGAGTTTTATGTTTTAACCTCTAACTGGAATTCTACATTCAGAGATTCTTGTTCTGTGTGGAAACCACAACCAGTGAGGACTGAACTGGAGAAAAGTTAAAAAATTAAATGACTGAAAGGCTGGTTGGTTGGATGTATGGATTCAGTTCAGCTACAAAGGAAGGAAACAGTTCAGATGTTTTAACTTTTATTTCTGAAACGTTTCTAGCTGATGTGCAGAAAACAGAAACAGTTGAGAAAAAGATCGAAAAATAAAACTACATAAAACAGCCAATCAAAGAAAGGCAGAGAACCCCGACAGCCAATCAAAGAAAGGCAGAGAACCCTGACAGCCAATCAGACAAAGGCAGAACAGAGCGTGAAGCTTTACATCTCAGCAGATTTGCTGATTTATCTTCTATAAACTTTAAATTTTTGGCTCAGAGTTGAGCCGGAGTTTAATAACTCGTCATAATTTAAATTATTCATGATTATAAAATATTAAAAAGCTCCAGTTGTCTCACAACTTCAGCACATTTAAAATAAATATCAGTTTAAATCCAAGTTATCAGACTGAGTTCTGGTTCCTGGAGACAAAGGAAGTCAACAATTTCAGTCAGGACCAGTGGTCCGAAAAGTGGACCAGAACCCGGTCCGACCCAGTTAAATCTGGTTCCGCACCCAGTCCGACCCGGTTAAATCTGGTTCTGAACCCAGTTCGACCCGGTGGGGTCAGAAGCTCATGAGCACGTCTCTCTCCTGCATGCTGGTGTAGAACGGCTTCCCGAACACGAAGGAGTGAAGCCCCGCCCTCAGTTTCTCGGCCATCGCCATGACAATGTTCAGGTCCCCCTCGGCCTTCAGGTCCAGGTCCGCCTTCAGGTTCCGGAGGGCCCGGAACGGCTTCTTCCCTTTCTGCCTGTGAACAGAGGCCAGCTCGGTTTGATCAGCTTAATATATATTCAATAACTAAAGATCAATAATTTCTACTGGTGACAAATTCATGTTTGTTTCTGATCCGTTTGTCCTGATTTAAAACCAAAAGGTTTTTATTTACGACTTCAGATGCTGGGGAACAAATCTGGATTGGGTCGCAAAAACATCAGCCTAAGGGCCAAAAAATGGCCCACGAGCCGCACTTTGGACCCCTGGTCAGAGGTGATACACCCCACCAGGTTCACAGGTCATCGTCCTGCCGGGTTTCAGGCGTGCCCACAGCATGATGCTGCCCCCACCGTGCGGCCCCTTACGTCTCGTCCTCGATGTACTTGAGCAGCGTGAGCGCCTTGCGGTGCAGCAGCAGCAGGAACTGGGCCAGGTAGGCGCTCCTGAGGGCCAGGCCGGGCTTCAGCAGGAACACCTGGAGGAAAGCCGCAGCAGCACCTCAATTATTCAGTTCAACACATCAAACCGTTTCTGTTTGCTTGGCAGCAGCTTCTGCTTCCTGCCCTTCACAACAGGTCAGGCCAGTGTTGCCATGGCGATTAGAGCAGGCAATAAAATTACCTTTACCGGGTAAGCTAACTACCACTAAGCTAAATGCCACCTAGCTAAATACCGGGTTAGTTGGTTTTCTGGAGGAAACATGGTTTCTGACTCCTGCAGGTTAAATTTATTTTATCAACTACAGTTAATTTCAATCAATTAATAGTAATATATGTCACAATAGAAATGTGATTACGTCTATTGTGACAGTGGAGCAATTGGCAGCACTGTTGCTTTGCAGCAAGGCGTTAGCATGGCGTTAGCATGTTCCCCTTGTGTATGGTGGATTCTTCCTCCCACAGTCCAAAAACATGACTGTCAGGTTTATTGGTCTCTCTAAATTTTTCTTAGGTGTGAGTGTGTGTGCATGGTTGTTTGTCCTGTCTGTCTCTGTGTTGCCCTGGTGATGGACTGGTGACCTGTCCAGGTGTCCCCGCCTCTCACCTGTTGACAGCGGGAGACAAGCACCACTTCTGACCCCAATGGGAAAAGGCCGGAAGAACATGGATGGACGTGTGATCAGTATCAATAGATAGTAAATCTGATACAATATTCAATATATAAAATATATATCCAATCCAGAATCCAGAACCGCACAGCATTCTGGGAGATGTAGGCAGAGGAAAGAACCGCTCAACCTCTCATAGCAAGATAAGGTAGGTTGGTGGAATCAACCAACTCACTCACTCTTTGGTTTCCTAGCAACAGCCTGCTGACTAACTTGCAGCAGCAGTTTCGTGTTTCTCCATCGTGCTTCATAACTCCTCAATAAAAATGATGGCGTGGAATGAAAACTGTGGCTATACTTCAGATATTTAAAAGAAAAGACTAATCAATAATTATGGATATCAACCGTTAGAAAAAGTTTATGTTTTTCAGCTAAACCCTCCAGTCTGAGAATTACAGGGTTAAACTTCTCACCTCGTCTATGAAGGATCTGACCAACGTGTCGGTATGCAGGACATCCTGGAAGATGTTCCTGGGAAATGAAGGAGGAACATCTCATTGGCTGCCTATCAAATAAACACCCGGGGGCGGGGCTTAGGGTGAGCTTACAGGTCCGGGGTGAAGGTTTCGTCTGTGTAGATCACGGTTTCCGGCGGGATGTCGTCCTCGCTGTCGGTCTTCCACAGCGCGTTGAGCTCAGAGCGCATGTAGCGCCGCTGGTTGAAGGTGTGTTCGTGGCACGGCGGCATCTGCTTCACGGTGTTGATGTCCACGTCGATGTGCGTGGTCGGGTACGGCGCATACAGCACCTGGCGGAACGGCAGCACGAAGCTGCCGGTGGAGTCCTGGAAGCAGAGAGCGGCAGCGTCAGACAGCGGGTCAAAGCGGACCCGCAGAACCACGCGGCGCCGGCAGATACCTTCAGGAGTCCCTGGACGAACAGACCCGTGTCGTACTTGAAGGAGGAGCTGGCCCGGCAGAGGCGGGAACACTTCCTCTCAGCTGGAGTCAAGAACAGGCAGAGCGTCCGGACGATCTGGCGACACACGAGCAGAACCTCAGAAAACTGGAGGAATATCCACTCAGAGGTTTTTAAGTCTCCAGATCCATCCAGAACCACCTGGGTCCAGTTTGGCTCGGCTGCTAGGATATGTGCTAGCATCAGCAGAACAACGTTTCACACTGTCAGCGTTCTCATTTTTGCTGTTTGGAGCCATTAAAGCAGCTGATTAGCTCAGAATAAACTTTCATATTCAGAGGGACAAACTGCAGCATGAGCTTCTCATCAGGTTTACACAGCACTGCTAACTAAAAAGCTAGCTGTGCTATGCTAAGGCACCAGTCATACATAATACTTCTACTAATGTGATACACTTACACTGTGAAAGCTAGCAATAAAGCGCTATACCAAAATAGCATTTGGTGGAGGCTAACCCTAAAGTATTTTACCAACATAGTATTTTGTGTAAGCTACAACTGAAGGGCTATTCTAAGATGGTGTTTAGCAGAAGCTAACACTAAAGCGCTATACTAACATAGCATTTCACAAAAGCTAATGCCAAAGCACTCGATAACATGATAGTTAGCAAAGGCTAGTGCTATTCTAAAATTATGTTTAGCAGAAGCTAGCAGTAAGGTCCCACACTAACATGGTATTTAAATTAGCTGTGTTGTTAGCAGGTTAGTAGGGGTGAGCCCGGTGCTGTGGTTGGTTCCAGTAAACCCACCTTGTTTACTTTCTCTGGGTTGCTTCCGACCACGACGGAACAGCCGCATGTCTGCAGATGGGAGCTGATGGCTCTGGAAAACAAATGCTTAAAAATTAGAGCCAGTTAGTATCCAATTAGCTCTGCTGATCAAATGAACCATTCTACAGTCCTAACTGCAGTCAGTGAGTCTGGGGATCTGGACGTACGGAGCAAAGGAACAAGTCATCTCAGGCTGGTCTCCTATGGTCACATATTTGGTCTTGTCCTGCTGTTAATGCCAGTCTGGAGCTAAAAGACGCTTTGAAATGACTTTTTAAATCATCACAGGAGGCCGAGCCCACAAATCCTCTCAGCTGTGCCCATTTAAAGCTGTAAAGCTGCCCTCCTGCTCACTAGCGGGTGAATCCTCCGTCTCGGTTTCTCTGGGGAGAAGCCGAGGTAGGAAAGCGCCATCGCTCATCATCAGGCGACTGACGGGTGTTAAACGACCATTGTTCGTCATCTGTCTCCATTGGGCTGAGGCAGCCTGCTTACTTGTGGAGGAAGCCCTCATGGCAGCTGTCCCCGATGTCGTCATCGTTTAGCACGGTGTCTCTAATCTGCTTCGCAGGAAACAAACCGTCCAGATCAGAGAAAACCTGATTTAAATGCTAGAAAATAAAACCAAGCAGCAGATCTCAGCTTACGTCTATTTCCTCAGGCACGCAGTGAGACTTCATGGAGGCCAGCAGCTCCATGATGGGGGCAATCTCCAGGCTCAGCACTGAGATGATGTTGTAGCCCTGATTGTTAGAGGGAGCAAGAAACCATGAGCTTCACACAGCAACCTGGTTCTGACCCGGTTTATGGACGATGGAGAGAAACTTAACATCGACTCAGAGACAAGTAACATGGTACTGAGCTGAAGTTGACGCTAAAGCGCTAAAGCAGCACAGTATTTACAGGCAGCTAGCACTATAGCTCTCTCCAAACCTTCTGCATCCAGATGCGTCCCTTGCGAATGCCGTGTGTGAGCCGCTCCACGCAGGCGGCGTGCAGCGGCAGGTAGAAGGCCAGCTCGGTCTGCGGCAGGATGACGGACAGGGCGCACGTGTTCTTGTCACCCTTCAGCTCGCCGTCAAAGATCAAAGACACGATGATGACACCTTTCTCTGCCAGGACGAAGAACTTGACGTCCACGGCGCCGCACTCGGCGCTGCGCAGGATCTCTCCGTTCAGCGTGTGGTTGGCCAGGAAGGTGACCTCGCCGTCGCTCAGCGCCATCGGCTGCTCGCCGCGCGGCGCCCACATGTGCCGCACGCGCGGCCCCAGGATGTTGTCCCAGTAGGCGAAGGTGGCGGCCAGCAGGGGGCACTCTCCCTCCACCGCTACCTCCGTCTTCGCTACGGCCGGGGACTGGGGGCGACAGCCGGAGGACATTGGACCGGCCCGGAGACGTCTCCCTCTAATTTAGCTACAGCATTAACAGAAATGAAGATTATAAAATCAGTGGGACGCAGCAGACATGTCCACATGACCAAACGTCTCCGTCCTCTGAGACAGGTGTCAGAGCTCAGTTCAAACTTCAACATGGATGGAAAAAAAGATGGATGAAAAGATGGACAGATGGTCAAAAAAGATGGACAAATTGTTGGTTGGACAGATCTGTCTGTCCCACCATCTGTCAGATCTGCCCATATTTGTCCCAACCAGTAAAATCTGGGCCTCCAGATGGACGTCCTGCAGAAGGAGGAGACGCTCAGGATGTTGGACAGACGATGTGGGAGGAGGACGGAGGAGATAGAGGGGGACAGAAGAGGAGATAGAGGAGGACGGAGGATATAGAGGGGGACAGAGGAGGAGATAGAGGAGGAGAAAGAGGGGGAGGAGCTTCTTGGAGGTGTTGGTGACGTCAGAGGAAGGTCTGGGATGGGGACCGAAATGAAAGCAGCTCCCAGAGGAACTGAAAGTGAGCAGAGAGAACTTCTTGCAGCCAGCTGAGCCGGAACCAGAGTCCATGAAGAAAACCAGAACTTCCCGGTTCTGCTGATCATTAGACGGAGTATTTTCTACACAGTTCGGTTCCTGTGCTGACATGATCTGCATCATCCCGACAGATTAAAATCACAGATTATGGATGGAAAATATGAGTCCGCTGAGGCGGAACATTTTGGATTTAATCCTTTAAATTAGCTTCAATTTAAATGGATCTTAAACACGTGACCTGAGTACTGATGAGCGTAAAAACGGTCAAAATGAGAGTTATGGCAACAGGCTAACAAGTAATGGATCACATGGTTCTGACTCACCTTTCCTGTCGTTTCCGAACCGAACCGCCGAACTGCAGCTGGGTCCAGCTCCTCCTGGTAACCTCCAGTTTAACGGAGGTTAGCTGCCTGCTGGTTTGTTGTGCTGTTTTCACTCTTCCTTGTACGTCACATGACGTCAGCGTCCAGGCGGCGCAGCGGCCTCTGCTGGTCGAGGCAAGGCGGTGCACCGGGAGAGATGATGTCATTTTTAGAAACAGTTCCCGGACCATAAATAACTAAAAATCTAAATAAATGGGTTTAAATGCCACAGAACTGGACGGGTTCGCCTTTAGGTTTCATCTCCTGCTGGTGCAGTTCAGTTTAAAACCATTTATGCTGTTAGTGACGGTACGTCAGATTCACCAGAAACATGAACAAAAGGCTCCGGACGGAACCAATGAAACCAGTCCACTGGTTTCTACTTTCCCTTTGGGAAGCAGCGGGAGTGCACTGACTTTTTTACACAGCCTTTCCATGCCTCTCCAGTTTGGATAAAAGCTGCTCCACATCAGCAGGCAGGAGGAAACAAACACTGATCATGTGACCAGTGGGTGGAGACTGCTCTCCTCTCACCTGTCTACCTGCTGCTGGCTTTAGGCTCATCAGTGATTCTGAGTCTGGATTTCTCAGATTATGTAGCATGATGACACCTGTTAGGGTTTAGGGGTTAGAGGTTAGGGTAACCTTTGGCCCGGCTGCTCACCTGGTTCTGCTCCAGTTGTTGCAGTAATCTCACCTGGTGTCTGAGCCCAGGTTGTCTGTCCTCATCAGCTCATCTTCTGGCTGCAGCAGCAGAATCTCACAGGAACCCAGAAACGGACGGGCTGCTGCGTTTGGGTCGTCGGTCCTCCGGTCCAGTCCTTCCTTCCTGGTGCACAGCGATTCTCCCAGCGGGACGGTTAGATCAGCTGCAGCAGATGATCGATCCTCTGGTCTACCCAGCGACTGCTGGCTGCCTTATTGACCCAACCTGAGTTTGGGCCAACAGGTAGCAGCAGGACGAGTTCTGGAAATCTCGGCTCAAACTCAAGACATTTTCTGATTCAGCCACAGAAGATGTTGGAAGACGGAAATGCTTCTGATAATGTCAGATCAAACCCAGACAGGACGAGGTTCTGGAAGAAAACGTGACCAGTGACTGTCAGGAAACAGAAACGGGTCGGTCAGTGAAAACCACATCCTGCTGATTTATCCTGGACTTTCAGGCCGTCTGACAGAAAGTGATGAATCTTATGAATTATTGTTCTTAATAACTTCCAGTACCTTCACAGGGAGAGCAAACGAAGACATGTAAAAGGTTTGTGAGTATTTTACAGACTGTGATGTTTTGGGTGATATTTCAGAAGCAGAATATGAGTCTGTGACCACATGCTCCCCTCCGGTCAGAGTAAAATCACATTCAGCTCACATAACAACATCCACACCACATTTCCTCTCATATCTCCTGATTCCTCCTCCATTCCCTCCCAGTGAATCAAATCTGCAGAGTTTCTCCCCTGCAGCCGCCTGAAACCCCAAACCAACCGAGCTGCAGTCGCCGCTCCGCAGCCCGACCAGCCAGGCGATGAATGGACTGACGCCAAAATAAAAACAGATAAACCTTCCAAGGTCAGTGAGCGTCCGCAGTGTCCAGCCTCCGGCCCGCTGCTGATGTGGTTTCACTCAGAGCCGCCGTCCTTCACTGGAACCAGCACTTTATGTTTTCACAGCCAGACTTTTCTCACGGCCCGTTTGGACACAAATCTGAGGTTTTCCTCTCCTACCCACTGCTATAAATACCGTAGTCACTCTGCTCTGAAGAAAACTCTCTGAGGTCAGGCAGACTGAAGGATTTCTTCTCCAGGTTCTTCTTCAGTGTCCAGAGTTTCTCCACTTCCTTATTCATTTCCGTCTCTTCAGCAGAAGACATGTAACCATGCTGTAAGCTAAAACACAACATGCTTTGTGCTGCTGCCCTTCCTGGTGCTCCCAGAACGTTTTGGTGTCAGTCTGGAGTTTGATCCCTTCTTAGATTCACAGGAACCTGCAAGTGATTTTCTGGCAGCGGTGTAACTTTTGATGAGCAGCTCAATGCAGTGTTTCCCAGCCTGGTCCTTCAGGCTCACTGCCCTGCATGTTTTAGGTATTTCCTTGCTTTAGACCAGGTGATTTCAATCGATGACTGATTAACAGGCGTTTGCTGAACGGCAATCAGTTGAACCAGGCACATTAAAGCAGGGAAACCTCATGTAGGACAGTGGGCCTTGAGGACCAGGGCTGGGAAACACTAAGCTAGCTCTCCACCAGCCCAGTCCACTTCAGCCCGACTCCAGTCCACCTGCCTAGTCAAAGTCCGGTTCAGTTGGTGAGGTGTGAACGCTAGCCGACCTCTGACCTCTGGTCCTACAAACCTCGGTCTGGGTTTGGTTTGAATGTGAACGCCAAACGGACCGGCTAACTACTGTTAGCAATTCCAGCTAACTATAATGTTTTCACTGCTTTTCCAATCAAACATGGCCGCTTCATGCTCAGGTCAGTTTAGTTACTTTAACTATGGAAGATTTTAAAACTTGAGTAACTCAGCAGTTTTTTCCTGCTTTTGGAGAAACCTGCGACTTTCCCTCTTCAGATTCCAACGTTTAGAGATTTTTCTGTTCATCTTTTTAAATTCAAACTTGATGACAAATAATCTTAATTTATTGTATTTACTTGACCCCTGACCTTTTCCAATGGTGATCTAGTTTAGCTCAGTTTATCTAGCTTAAATTAGCTAATTTTATCTTTGCTTAGTTTAGCTTAGCTCATCTCTTAGCATATCATTTCTTAGCCTTAATGCCTGAACGTTTTTTTTTTTTTATCTGAGTTTATCTGAAACTAACTCATATTATATTTACTTAGTTTACTCTGGCTTAATCCTTGCTTTGGCAAAGTTTAGCTTTCCAAGGTTTATCATATTCCAGATTATTTTAGTTTATCTGAAATTAGCCCAGATTATCTTATTTTAGCTTATACCTTAGCGTATCGTAGTTTAGCCTTCTGAGGTTTGCTGTGTTTCAGTTTAGCTTATAGTAACATCTCCTCCACTTGGGTTAGCTTGGCTAACACTTTAGCTTAGCTTCGTAAAATCTTGATGTCTCAGTGTAGCGGACCTAATTTTATTTGATCAGTTTTATTTTCAGTTTATTTATTTTATAGCGTAGCTCAGCTGATCAGGAGAACTGTTCTAATATCTTCATGTTTTTATTGTTTACAGCTTTATTTCCATTTAATCTGGAGTAAAGAGTCAGACAGGAAACTGGATTTATTTTCTCTGCCTGCCAAACTCTTCCTCAGTCATTTTCAGCCTCATCATTTATTTCATAAAGTGACAGAAGCTCCCGGTCGCTGCCACACGACGGTTATTTTAAACTGCCGTGTTTCTATTTCCATTCGATTCATGATCCGTCTAACAGAGCTGACGCTGTTAGACGGATCACCTCTGGAAACGAGTGGGAGGCGATTCTGCCTCTGAGGCTGTTTCACCTTTCAGGCCAATTTATGGAGCGAAGGACGGAAACGTTAAAATGGCAGCAAAGATTCACATCATGAAACGTTTCGCAGCTTTCAGCAGCTGATCAGGACCGGACTCCACAGACATGATAACGATGTGATGGTGGATTCAACCTGACTAACATCAGACTATTAAAATACATTTATATAAATGCTGTATCTTTATTTCTCAGGATTTAACAGAAACTAAGTGTTTTAGAGAGAAAAATTTACTGAATTGTTTTGATCAGATTTTTTTTACCGTCATGACTTTGGATATTATTTATAAACTTTGAAGCTTCTGGGCTTTTGGGTAAATATGTATCTTTTAGTCCTGATGTTTCTGCTGTAAAACCACCACCAGGGTTCAGACACGGCAGTGGCACTGTGATGGTCTGGGCTGCTTTGTGGCATCAGAACCGGAACGACTTGCTGTCAGAACCGCAAATCCAGAAGGTTCTGGAGGAAACCGTCAGTTTGTGGCTCAACTGCTGCAGATTTTGACCTGATGGGACCGAATCTAAGCAGCGGCGCTAACGCCACCAAATACAGAAAATAACCTGCCGATAAAATCAGGCAGGAAATCAAAATGCAAGAGGCTGACGGCAGTTCAGACAGACGGACATTCAGCAGAGCGTTCCTGGTTCCAGACAGGAAAACTCCATAATTCATGAAACCAGAACAAACAAACATACGTGCAAAGGCAAAGAGATGCTAATGTCAGGAAGCAAAGCTGCAGCACAAAGCGGCACAAACTGACTGGCTGCACTTTCTGCAGGAATGAGAAAACAATCACTTAAAACGTGATGAAAATGTCTGTGCAGTGAGAACCTGAAACCAAGAGACTTTATTAAACGAGTAACGAATATTCAGGTCTTAATAAACCGTTTCCAGACGATCCATCAGGTTGCAAACACCTCATGAATTATTAATGCAGCTAATTGGGGATTTTAAGTAGAAAGAGCCAAATTGGCAGGCTGAGCGTTTCTGCTGAGAGGTTACAGAGTCTGAGCTTGTCTTCATTACCATCACGGCTCCTGCAGGGCAGCAGGCGGCAGAGAGACAGAGCGGCTGCAGCAGCTCAGAAAGTCCAGAGCTGCAGCGTGAAGCATGCTGCTGCTGCTGCTGCAGGCTGCTGCTGCTGCTGCTGCTGCTGCTGCGGCTGCTGCTGCTGCTGCGGCTGCTGCTGCAGGCTGCTGCTGCTGCTGCTGCTGCTGCTGCTGCTGCAGGCTGCTGCTGCTGCTGCAGGCTGCTGCTGCTGCTGCTGCTGCTGCTGCTGCTGCGGCTGCTGCTGCTGCTGCGGCTGCTGCTGCTGCTGCGGCTGCTGCTGCTGCTGCTGCTGCTGCTGTTGCTGCGGCTGCTGCAGCCGCCTGCTGCTCCGGCGGCTGCTGCGGCTGCGCGCGTTGC